>NW_009726974.1:20271-46914 GCF_000703405.1 Apaloderma vittatum | reverse complement strand
ATGCAAACGTGTATGTGAAAGCACCAAAGGAAACAATGGAATATGATTAAATGGAATGGTCTACGCTAATAGCTGAGGACAGAGCTAACCAAAAAAATACCAAGGAGAGTGTTGTTTACATCAAAATCAGGCCTGTGCTCTCTACAGCACAAAGGACTTGTCTGCAGGACTGTTCTGAGAATATGAAGATGGCAACAGAGCTAGACAGAACGCCCAATGTTCTGTTACTCCTACCATCAACACTATAAAACTTTAAAACACAGACAAGGGGCAGCAGACTCGAATAAAATTTATGGCAGCTGAAGCAGGAAAAACTGAGAGAAAAGGATCATGCTATGGTAACTGTTGGCCCCTAAAGCATCCAAAAAGGGTGTCTAAAACCGTGTTTTTCATCATCAACCACAAGGAATCCCAACAGATGTTGTGAGGATTCAACAGCTGGTAGCCCTTATCTCCCATGTGATACACAAGTGACCTGTCCAGACACGTAGACTTTGCAAAGTATTTGAATTCATTGTTCAGAATTTCCATCAAAATCTCAATAAAGCATATATTAAATATATTTTGAATTCATTAACAGATCTCAAAGTAAGTTGTCAGTGGAGGAATCTCCTTTGTATTTATTTTTAATGAGCTCATAAAATTTTATCATCTAGCTTGATGCTATTCATCAGTGTTAAGGAAGTAAGATTTAAAGCCACTGCTTTTAAGTTCAAAGGTGAAACACTGAAGAAATTATCAATATTGAGGACGACAGGGCTGTCACATACGAAGCAATCTGTAACTCATGGTAGTCTGTGCTCCTTTAACAAAAATGGATTTTAAGGACAAATGCAATGTTAAGCACCTGGAAACTTAAGTGTCTGCTGCAATTAGGAAGCCACCACTAAGAAAAATAACACAGAGGTGCTTGAAAGACATTGTTCTACCAGTGCTGTGACAAAACGTGCCGAAAGACACAATAACACAGACCTATAAAAAGGAAGATAAGACTTTTATACATACCTGTAGCACGAGCAAAACAACACAGAATTAGACTTGCAGGAAAAAATTCTCTCACGGCCAACATCAGAAAAAAAGTTAACAGCCTTCAGCTTACTTTAAATCCAGATGAAGCTGAAGAAGTGGATAAAATGGAAATGAAAATTAAATGGAAGAAAAATTACAGCTGATTCTACTTTCAAGGCTCTAAAGTGCAGGACAGTCTCAACTCCATCCACAGCTTCCACTCCTTCCAGAAAAGCCTTTTGTCTTTGACATAGCAATACTTAGCAATACTGTGTAATGTGCTGACATCAAAACACTTACTCTTCACTGTGCCAGCAAAAAAGCCAATTTAATTTTTTTTGCTACTATGACTGAAAAACCCTAAATAGGGATGCGGCTAACCCAACTCAAAAATGTTACTCAGATACAATTTAGACCAGTAAACTAAGTCTATTGCTCTAGCACACCAACAAAGTGATAAAAGCATCTGATGCATAGGTAATGAAAGGGAAATGGTACGAATAGGTGTCAGATTCATAGCTAAGCATAAACGGTGCCCACAGTACCCAAACTGTCCAAGTCTGAAGACAGAAAGCGCTAGCTCCTGCCAGTCCTGGCTCACAAGACTTCTCACTTACCTGCTTTTGCTCCATCTGGTTCCCGCATGTCTCTCGTGTGTCAGCACACTAGAGACACGCAACCAGGACTTCTATGGGGCAACCTCACTCCACATCCCTTGTCCAGGCACATCAAATTCCTTAAATTGCCATCAGGCAGAGTTTCAGCACACACTTCTCTGCACTAAAAACTCCTGCCAACAGAAGGTATGTGAGCCACAGCTACAGAGGCAGATGCTTTAAAAAACAAACTGATCTAAATCTCTAAAATTTCAGTGTAACAATGGTACTTATCAAACAGCTCACCTCGAGTCAACTTGTTTATTTCATCTCTACACAAATATAGGTACCAGTATAAACAACAGTATAGTCGCAGAAGAGAGCTACAGCAATACAAATTGCCGGTACTACACTGCTTCACAGCATGATGAATTCATTGCTCAGATTTAAGCGTAACTATTGATATATGCTCTGCGGGAAGTTCTCTTAATGTATTAGCTTTTCTCCTGTAATAATTTTAATGGGATATTGCACATTATTTTAAATTAAGGGACTCCGCTGCTCTGAATGAACATGAGGTGGCAGAGGCTGTGCACTTCCAGAGAAAAAAAATCTGAGCAAGACCTAAAACTTTCATAAACAGTTTTTATTTTAATTAGGAATGTAAATTTTCAGTAACTTGAATATCTAAAGACTACATTTTAATAGCTTTTATAATTAACATAGAAAATAATTTATTTCTCAGAAATGCAGTATTATTTAGAGTGATCTAAAATTATTTAGAAAACATTTTCCAAAACTAATCACTATTTTCCAAAACTTAAATCAAGTTCCTGTCTTCAGCTATAATGATGCAAATTTTATTTCTGTGCTTTGCAAATGATGTACCATGACAGAAGCACTTTGAACATACAGTGCCTTTTTTGCCCTTCTGCAAAAATACATTAAATGAAAAAAGCTGCAAGGCTGCATGTATAAGCATACACACAAGTCCTGAAACATACATACATACATACATAAGACAAAGGAAGTAGCAATCTTTCTTACACATTTTTGGGTGCTTGGAGGATTTTGTTTGTCTCATTTTTCAGTTCTTCACAGCTACCTAAAATTAATTTTCTCAACTGCCTTTGACAGTTGTGTCCTTCAAGCCAAGAAGCAGCTTATGTAATTAGGGAGATAAAACTCAGAGGGGGCTGTTGGGAGAGAGTCAGGCTTGCACAATTCAGTGTATTTCACTTCTGAGGTTTCCTCTGAGTGCTCTGGCATCTGATCTAAATACCTTTCCTTATCTAACACTTCTCCTTACATAGGTCGCCTATACACATAGACAATTTTTATACAGATGTACCCATTTGTAAGTATACATGTGCATACAGACACTGTCAATCAAATTCCAGTTCCATTCACCTAGAAAACACTAGCACCAGAGTTTCTGTTGTTTGTGGGGTTTTTTTAAAAGAGGGGTTGGTATGATTTCATAATTCCATTCAATTTCCCAATCCCACTTTTTTTCCTGGGATTAGTGATAAATCTGTATTTGTCACTGATAGAAACTTTCATACAGAACTGATGTTAACTTTCTAGAAACTTATTTAGTTAAGCCCCTAAGCAAGCAGTGATTTTAACGAGTGCTTCTCTTGAATTCTTGGCTAGTCATATTCTTATGTTGCTGTTATCCAAGGATATCAGCTGCTTCACTGTAATGCATAAATGAATTTTATGAAAATTCCATGACCAGCTTTGACATTTCCACAGGTGCAAGCAGAGTATGTAATTGCTGCTACTGAACTAGAGTCCGTATTTTATAATTACTGAAAATAGTTTCAGAAATGTCAAGACAAGGACAGATGCAGAAAATATAAATATATAGAAGTTATCTAGCTCTGAATTAAATTGAAATTGACAGATTAAACAACAGAAAAATGAAAGAGAACTGATCTATTCTGGCAGAGTCAGGTGCTCTACTTCTAGGGCAAGTGCTTTAATAACTGAAGCTCTAAAAAAAGGAGCAACTTCCTCTACCTACTAACTCGCTTATTTTTAAGTATTACTGGGTTTGAAGGCTCCTGTCCACCTCATAGAAGCCCATTGTTAATTCATTTTTAGGAGAACGGCATTTTAAACCAGGATATATCTACTTAAAGCTGAGGGCAATTTTTGAGTTTGTGTCCCATCTCTGTAGTTCTCATTTTGTGGTACTCTGTGGGTATGGGAAGGAAACAAAAGAAGGTAAGGACACTGATGCCTTAAATTCAGTGATGGAAACTTACCTGGTTAACAGAATACACTGAGAAATCTTCTCTGGTTACCTATTCCAGCTAGACACACTCTGAATGCATACAGGATAGGGTTTTTTAGATGCAGTCAAGTAATCTCTGGTTCGTCAGTGTATACATGCTTCATATACAGATGCTAGCAACACTTAACTCTGATGAAATTAAAACTGTATTTCTGGATCTGGATCAACATTAGGCATAAATGTCTCCCTTGATATTTGGAAGTATTTAGTGAAAGTAAAAATATCAATAAAAATATCATAAGAACATAAAAATAATCTATCCCTGTAGTGCCAGTGCAGAAACATACCTTGATACGATTTTCTGAAAAGTTACAAACTGGGATACTTAACAGCTATCATGTCAAACTTAGATAAAGAATCATCTTAAACTTACATAAACTCTGTTTTGCTGCTGCAGACAGCCCTAGAGAAAGTACTCAGCCACTCATTTTGCCCCCATGCCACCACACCCTCCTGCCCGCCAGGCATCTGTGCAGCTGAACCCTCAAACATACAGAAGAACCTGCATGAAACTAGTTGCAACTCGGATCAGTTCTGACGGTGTCCTCACCACCATTTGTGGCAGCACAGCCAGGGGGTGCTCTGAGGATGGAAAAGCTCACTTCCTTCTCAACTGACACTCCTTATCTCAGCTTACGCAACTATGCTAAAGTTCCCTCTAACCTTTTAATGTGGGTTTGGAGTTGCTGTAAAACAATTACATAGAATCAGAACTGGATTTAAGTGTAGGAGGCCCGCAGAAAGCTTAACATGAGGCCAAATGGCCACAGAAAATTGGGAAGGAGTAAAAAAAAGTTTCCTCCACTTCATATCCTCAACTGCCCCCTTCCAGTTCCCCCTAAAGCACACTACATTCCTCACGTCTCCTTTTCCAACCCTTCTAGATTCTTCCTCAACTTCTGTCACCACCATGCCTTTAATCTTTAGTCTTCTATTTCAAAACTGGGAAACGGAGTTTCATACTACCCTGCCCTTAAATCATCTGAATCCTGTAACAACAAGTTGGAATCTTGGTTCCCAGAGAAGTCTCTATATTTAGGCTGAGCAATGGTAACAAATAGATCAGTGTAGGAGTACCATGGAAGACCGGTGAGGACAACTGTAGGTATGTTGGAGGGACTTGTACCTGAGCTGTCAGAAAACACACACATCACGCTGGATCAATGCTTGGCCTCATGTGCTCGACCAGCAGCACTGCCCGCGCCCAGACAACAGAGGCCTGGGTAGATGCAGGGGCCTCTGTCACATTCCTGCCCTGCAAAGCTGTCCTGTGAGTCCTGGGAACTCAGGCAGAGCAGCCAGTAAACATAACACAGCAGCAGGATAAATACCCCACGCTTTCTAGCCAGGAGAGATCTCCTTGTGCCTGCGCTGCCGCTTGTCGAGCTGCTCGTGTGATCGCTGCCCAGGTGCCTCACCTGGGTGCTGTTGCAAAGATTCTTCAGATTCTCAGTGAGAATAAATCCACTCTGCATTTCAGCTGTGGTCTGCGCTTGTTCTTGAGTCCTGCCTGTTTCAGTCCCAACAATCAGTGAAAACAGAGGGCACGTTTTTTAACTGAAGCCAGTTTAGCTTGTAGGTTGACAGCCGCAAAGTGAGATCAGAAGGTCAGCTAGCAGATGGAATAATTCCACACATGGCAAGAACATACGTGGCACAATGAGAGGAGGTTCAACAAATAAACAAGCACTGCCAACTTGCAGCAGCTAACACGACGAGTTGCAACGTATGCCACAGCTAATGAACTTGTGGTAACAGCCACTGTAGAGCTATACTGCTCTTACAGTTTTGCTGTAGCATTGCCCTCTTTCACTGCGTATATGAACAACTTAGTAAAAAACATGAGTACCACTTCTGGCATCAAGTTGAACACATAGTAAGCTCCACTTGGTTCAGCACAATGAAAGGCTGGTACTCAGTATCAGTCAAATATCACTATTTTTCAAATGATCTATTATTCAGCATACTTCCTGCCAAACAACCACCTCTCAACAAAATCATGTTACACACATTATATCCCAACCTACTAAGACTTAGAATCAGAACCCTCCTTTATGCTGCCACAGGAAATGTATTTTAAAATTATCTGCATATGTATGGAAGACAATTCTGTATGGTCCAGCCAGAAGCCTTTCTAAAACAGATACAAAAAATACTGAACTGATATAAACAACAGCTAAAATATTTTGCACATTAGCTCTTTGAAATACACATGGTGAACCTTAAGCAAGACACCTTTCCTCCCACATCCCTCTTTTCTTTCCTCCTCAGATTGTATCATATAAGAGAATAAGAGATCATTTCAAAGAAGAGGGGGTGAAGGAGCAAGAATCAGTACCAGTCATTCATCAACACAAACCTTGCTTCCCAAGCTTCTCTATTTGATCATCCCTGAATCAGGTCTCCCTGTCCTGCTCAAAGCTGCACCTTTGGCATGCCACTGGCTCTGAAGCTCCAGAAGACAGTGATATGCCTACCCGGAGACACTCATGACCTCTAGAAGTTTGTAGCAGTAAAACCACAACCCCTCACATTTTGAAATTCAATCTTCATGTCAACATGCACATAACACAGAAACAGAACAGCCAACATGGTGCACACACACACAACATCTGACCTATGCTCTCCTCAGCACTATGAGCCCTGTTAACTAAGACACAAGTATTGAAAATATTTTAAAAAAACATCTGCAGAATCCTAACCACCTTAGTAACTACATAATTCTACTGACAAGGGGCTATTCCTTTAGTATACTTTCTCAGCAATATTACAGAACATGCACTTATATCTCAGTGATCAGCTATAAAAATAGGAATATGAATGCTATTGAGGTGATTGCTTTGTAGCCATTTTTCAGATTTGGAGAAAAACTTCTAATAGCATTCAGTGTCAAACATTATAGCAAGAGTAAGCAAGGTCATGGCTACAGATAAAAAAAGAGCCTCAAGAGCCACTTTCTACTGTGGCTGAAGTCAAGAGGAGTTTAGCCATTAACTTCAACAGAGGCAACACAACAGTTCCAGGTTAATATAAAGCACGAAGGGCACCAAAACAAGGCCAAAATTGTTTTCCATAACTGTTTTTCTCTCTACCATCAAATACTTGATGTGGAATTAGTTTGATATTTTCTTGACTATTTTTTTAAATAATGGGTTTGTTTACTATTTAGTGTAAGACTTTTCCTGTGTCAGAACCTAAAACAAGCAAGTTTTTTTCAAGTCAGCATATATCCCAGGAAGTACAGACTTCTGGTACGTCAGAATGAAGTCAGAACAGAGCACCTTACCGCACTTTCCCAACAATTACAGTTTCTATCACCAGTTCTCACACAGGACTGTCAAGTTTAAAACAAGTATGGAAAAATAAAACCAAATAACTGGCCTTTTGTGCAAGTGCTTAGGGTTTCATTTGCAAAATGCTGTCACATTAATGCAAGCTCTTCCAAGTACAGTGATAGCCTTATAGTACTAAGGTATTTTTTGAAAAGTAGTAAGTGAACAGTTTGTTTCCTAAGACAAGTTGCTATATTCCTATCTCAATATTTTCTCAATAAATTAATAATAAAGTGCAAGAAATAAACCAGATACAGATAAAAATGTAAGCTTTAAAACCAAACCACTCAAAACCACTAGAAAAACAGAGCCAAGATACAGAAAACTGAGGAAAGCAAATTAAACCACAGTATCTGAGTTCATATTATTTTACCTTAGTAACAATTTATATACGAATACGCAATGTTTACTTCCATGAATCAGAACAGTAGCTTAATGATCCTATACATTGAAGTAGAACTCATCTGTTCTTTGTTCCTACCTTTTCATCCACAGGTCTGACCACAGAATTTCTTAAGAAATCTGCAAAAACCCACATACTATACCATCAACACAACAGAAAAAGCTTCATATACTTACAAACTTCCTCTTCTTGGAAGGCTCAACTCCTTCTGCAACATAAAAAGGTTACATTGTATTAGGAATGAAACATTTCAATTGGAAATGGCCTTTTTAAGACAAGTACTGTAATCCTCCCATCCCACCAGAAGCAGACAGATAGAGGTGGTGTATTTCGACTACAGCAAAAGATGACACAGTTTTTACATCCACCATCTTTTGCCACCTTGCTGCCTTCCTTTCTTATCTTATGTATCAACATCAGTAATGGGAAAAGTAGAAGTCCTTTTGTAGCAGCAGTATTAAAACATTGCAAACATCAGACGGTTATAGAAAAGCCTTAAAAGTCAGAGCGCTGTGATGCACTGGTAACAGTATTAAAATTTGCAGAGTCAGTGACAAAGACACACCAAGTTCTTTCCAGTGACCATCATTTGCAAAAGCTGGGACAACAGGATCAGGATGTAAATAGATCACCACCACCACAAAGCCTTCTACACTATGTTTTTTAACTCAAAAAAGATGAAGTATATAACAGTTTGGTCAACTATAAAACATCATAGTTTACTATAATTTTCTGCAAAGTACCTGCATAACAACAGAATCGCTGTTGTACAAACATTTCTACAACTTTTGCTGAGAACGGTGAATCTACTGCTTATGGGACTGACAAGATAACCTGCCAGCCAAGTCGAAATCATATACAAACATTTTACTATCATTTTAGTGTAGAAGAAAAACCCAGGATCCATTAAGTTTTGACCATTCGTGCAGTATATATACCCAAAAGATTATCGCACATTGTATAAATCACGGAATAGCTGAGGCTGGACGAGACCTTTGGAGACTCAGTGGTCCAAACTGCTCAAAGCAGGACCAGTTACAGCAGGTTGTTCAAGACAATATCCAGTTGCATTTCGAACATATGCAAAGATGGACACTCCTAAACCGGTTCAGGCAATCTGTTCCAGTGTTCAACTGCCTGTACTTTTTTCCATTTCTCCCACGTACTCATATTCTGAATGTCACATTAATTAAGGCTTTGCAGTCATGTTCAACACAGAGTAACTCCTGGATTGCAAAAAAGGGAAAACCTATCTGACCTAGAGGATACAGACAGACACATTTTAAGTTGAAAAGCATAATGAAAGACAAGGCTGCATATCACAATGATTTAAGTTATGTGGATCGATACCTTTAGTCACTTAATTGCATTATTCTTTGTTTATTTTCAATATTCTCACGGAAGGCTGTTCTTTAGTATTTAACAGACACTCAGTTTCCATTCTTGAAGTTATCAAAGGGAATAATCACAAAATTCTCTTTCAAAAGTAAATATATACATATGTATGCTGTCTATGTGTACACACATACGTTTATTTCACATAGTACACAAAGTAAAGTTATGGGTATTGACCAGAAAATGCACATGAAAGTACAATTGAATGGATAAAAATAGCTCAGCCAGGCACCTCAGAAAGGCCGCGAGAGAATGAATAATTATGTATTCTTTAGAGACTTTTAAATGGTGTGCAGCAAATAAAGCCCAGGCTGCTAACTGAATGATAAGGATTAAAATATCAAGTAGCTGCTCGATTCCTGAGCACCACCCATCCTGTCCACTGAAAAAGGCAGGAAAAAATAGTGTGAAACAATGTAATTAGAGAGCATAATGCAAAGGCATAGGAGAGCAGAATTAGAGGCCTTGGTAACAAACTCTGGCACTTCCTAGGAAGTTCCAGCAACTGTTCAGAATTTGCAATTTAAAAACACCTTTTAGCATAACATGTGCTTACATACAAAAGAACAGTTACACCTGCATATAATATTGCACTATGAAGCTGAGTAATTCCTCTAAATTTAAAATGTCACATTCATCATGAACAAAATGTAATTGCAATTTAGAACTCCTGTACTTCCCTTTGGATGTTTTTTTTTCTTTAATATTTACAATGCCATTGTGTTCTATTTCTAACATAGAACTTTACTTACCATTCTAGGCACTGTCATACTGTAACAGACAATGCTTGTGGAAAAACTGCCAAAACATATGAGCAAGAATCATACTTCAGTTTGCATCTCATTTAAGAGAGTTGCAACACATACTTTAAATATGTTTCTTATGCTTCAGGTCTTTTTTTATTTCCTTTTTTTTACTTCTTTCCCTCCCCTCTCCCCCTTCCCTTCAAATTAGAATGTTTGGTTATAGTTTATCTTTATAATATAGCCCAGCAAATGACAGACTCTTTCTTCTGCAGACTCTTGAAGTCATATTAGTCTCTTGGCCTACTCTCCTGCATGCCATCCTGAAGCACTGCTTTGGATTACAGACTAAGAGATGATTCACTTTAACAACTTGATGGTAATGATGTTAAGAATTGCCAAGATCTCCCCATACAAAGTAAAAAACTAAACAAAAATATTGGCATGTAAGTCATACAGGAAAACTTACAGAAGATTGCAAACAAAGCACTTGTAAGGCTTGATTTTCTACACATCAGTATACACATCAACAAAGCAAGGAACGAAAAAAAACAAATACCCTTTCTGGATAATATCCTCATTTTTCCTACATATCACAGCATTGACCTTAAAATACAAGGTTACTCCTCTTATGCTTCTCCAGCTTGAGTATCTCCAAGACAAAAAAAATGCACCCAAAACATAGTAAACTGAAGCTTATTTTTCTGTCTCGGATCAGGCTGAATTTTTACAGATTCCACATGACTTTTTAGTGTCACTTAGGACTCACCTACCCCAATTATCAGATTATCAGTTGTGTAAGCACAGACTTTCTTACTCCAGACAAGGCTCATCAACATTATCCTAGCTTTGTAACAGTAGAGTAGAGCTCCAGTGGGGCCTACACAAAAGCAGGTGGGAAAAGTAGAAACAAGCTCTGCATCGTGCTACCCTATAGCTTAGAGAAATAATTTACCTCCTAAAAAACATCCATATCATTCAAAAACTAAAGGTAAAATTTTTACCCCATTTCTTCTAGCTGCTTCACTCACAGCCACTGAAAACACGGAAGCACTGCATGATTCCATAACAAAATCTCTTGAGTTCTTCAACTTGCAACTCGCCAGCTCACACTTCTTCTATTGCAAATGACCTGTAATGACTTCACTGTTCTCTAGCTTTACACTGTTTCCTTTCTGGAAGTCTCAATAAAACAAATTCAAGAGACCAGCTGTCCTAGCTCTGCTGCACAGCATCCAACACATACAGACTGCTGAAGGCAAAAATGTGGTGGTGTCAAGACCTTCAGATCACGTACTTCGCAGGCAAGCCCCTGGAGCCTAAAGAAGAAAAAATACATCTTCACCAGTATTCTGCATGGTTCTAAGGCAGTAGCTCTGCCCCAGAGGACAACTTTATGCTGCTCTTCTGCCCTTGTCCTACATGGAATCCTCCTCTGGCCAGTTCGACTGTTTCACTCCACTCCAGTAACACAAAACACACTTAATGGACCAGACTCTTGCCCTTGAGGCCCTTTGCGTCTCAAAAAACGTGGTCTGAAAGCATAATGAAAGCTTGCCTTAGGTTTAACAGACCTGAGCAAGCTGTGCCAAATTGCTGTGATGCATTAAGACGGAATTAATTGCAGTTATCATTCATTCACACTCCATGCATTTTACTATCAATAACAAAGTTTTACAAGCACAGATGCTTTTTGATTATTTCAGTAATTATGATTCATCCTCTGGTCCTACATATCTACACGACACCTCAGTATGGACAATTTCAGTCAATGCACCGGAGATATGCAGCCTTACAAAAAAATACACTGGCTGAATAAACCACACTGAACTTTATTCTGGGTCAAAGTTTTCATCTCACTAACTAAAAACATGGTTTAAAAAAAAAAACTATCTAAAAAGGTTTAAATAGCAGAGGTGACTTAGAAAACATTAACTTTATCTAATTTATTGTAAATGCTGCCAGTAAATTACAGAAAATTTAAAACATTGATTTTCCTCCCCTACACAGGCAGAAGAAACCAAGCTATTAACTTACTGCTTGTTTCTGGGTTCAATTTTAATGAAACAATGAAAAGCCAACATATTCATAAGCTAATATTGTCAATACAGGTTAATTTTAAAACCACAGTAAATTTGTCTCATTCTTCAACAACAATTGTAATGTTCAAGTATTCAAAAAGTCTTATATTCCAGAGTTTTCAGTTTTCCATGAAGCAGTCTGAAAAAATGAACCTTTTCAAGACAAATTTCAGTAATGCATTATTCAGCTGCAGAAGCATTAAGTGTGATAAGACGAATATGAGGTTGTTTTGGTTTTTTTCTTTACAGTGTTGCTCCACCCATCAATCGTAGGCTGTAAGCATCTGAGGGCTTTCTGGTAACATGTTAAATCTTAACACAATGCACTATGAACAAGTCCACTGTGTAACATTAACAGCAGATTAAAAACAGCAGAAAGAAAAAAAATCTAGTCTGAAATGGTTCATCCAATACATAACTCTACATTCACTTTTCTCAGGAAAACTGTGCTGATTCCTTCTTCACTAGTAACGTTAAGTACCAGTCAAGACTGCCATCTTTCCTGTCAAGAAGCTAGGTATCATTAATGCCTACAGTAAAGTCTGATGTTCTGAGTTTCATCTGAAGGCTTTCATATTCTTTCTAGTCATCTAGTTACAGCCCTGAGTCTACCAGAGGTTTTGCTTAGTGTGTACCCTCATCAATTAAACCAAAGTTCATCTCTTCAAAATCATTTGCTGGGACAGCCATGTGCTCTTGTGGCCAAGACGGCCAATGGGATCCTGGGGTGCATTAAGAAAAGCGTGTCCAGCAGGTCTAGGGAGGTTCTCTTCTCCCTCTACTCTGCCCTCATGAGACCACACCTAGAATACTGTGTCCAGTTTTGGGCTTTCCAGTTCAAGAGAGACAGGGACCTACTGGAGAGAGTCCAACGAAGAGCTACGAGGATGATTAAGGGACTTGAACATCTCTCCTATGAAGAGAGACTGAGAGAACTGGGGCTGTTTAGCCTTGAAAGGAGACGGCTGAGAAGGGATCTTATTAATGTATACAAATATCTGAGGGGTGAGTGTCAAGGGGAAGGAGACAATCTTGTCACAGTGCTGCCCAGCATTAGAACAAGAAATAATGGGTTTAAGTTAGAGCATAGGAGATTCCACAAAAATATTAGAAAAAACTTCTTTACTGTGAGGGTGACAGAGCCCTGGCACAGGCTGCCCAGAGAGGTTGTGGAGTCTCCTGCTCTGGAAACATTCAAAAACCACCTGGATGCGTTCCTGTGTGGCTGCCCTAGGGGATCCCGCTCTGGCAGGGGATTGGGCTAGATGATCTCTAGAGGTGCCTTCCAACGCCGAACATTCTAGGATTCTATGATTTTCATGAATGAAAACTTCCACTTCTGCATTGGCAAGCTCTGAAAGGTAGTTACTGCTACTCAGGGAAGACTCAACAGTTTTTCTGTGTCACCTGCAGAACGCTCCTTTGCACAGAATACAAGGCATTTTTAAAATACTTTTAACTGTGCATTTCAATGTATAAAGATGCTACTCTGGATGGTAACTTAATGCCCTCACATCCCTAAATACTAAAACAAAACTTGTAAATAATGAAGTTCAAGTCACAAATTAGAAACAACTACCACACATTTTAACCGGGGATATAGTGAAAGTAAAGAGGCATTTAAGCTCAAATTTAACACAAAAAAAGGTCATACTTTCTCTAATTCTATATTCTGTTTCCTATACAACTCATTTTAATCTCCTCAGTTAAATTCCCTGCTTCTGTTACGAGCACTCCTGACTGTATCTTTCAAATTAGAAACATATCTGTGTGTCAGCTCTAAGGGTTCTGAAATATTACGTAAAAGGCATACACAGGTGCCTGCTTAAAGTTAGACATTATCAATCTAAAAGCAAATAAAATGTATCAATAATATTGCCAAACAGGCTACACATAAAAAACATACTATAATATGAAATCAATTGCCTTATGATGTACAATACAGAACCAATTTAAATGATCTATTTGTATCTTCCTATTGATGAACCAGACAAAACATTATACATTTATAATAGACTAGACTCAACCAAGTAAACAGCAGCTAAACATGCTTTGCCTAGTACACTAGAAATTCTTTTCTAGCATTAAAATCCACTGATCCCTATGGAAGAAGATGAAACATTTCAGAATGATGCCATGCATTAACAGTAAAGATTTTCTTGTGAACTACACTATAGTTTGAAGTCTTTCCAATTATGGGATCAGTAATAACATTTTGCAGCCAAAAGTATTAGCTCAGAAAGAATTATATTGATTAAGAGACAGAATAAAAAATGACACTGAATCAAATTTTGAAATAAATTAACAGAAATCAAAATGCATACCAAAATGCATACAATATAACTACCCTTTCTGTTGTGCTTTTTAAGTACACAAAGTACAACAGTTTTTTTTCACAGACAACAGCAAGTGTCTAAATTAATGCCTGGTAGTCAAAGTTATTCTCTGAAAAGAGTGGATATTATGCAGGAGTCAGACTGGAAGAAGTATTGAGTACAATCTCTTTATCTACCTTGGAAAGAGAAAAAAATATAACTAAATTGACTTGGCTAGGAAACGAAAAAAACAAACAGTCAAAAGTGCTATAAACATGCCCTTTATGGGAATAAGAATAATCAACACAGAAAATGAGGAGAAATAATGGCAATTTTAAAATAAAAACAAATACGCTTATTCACATGTCTAATTTACACCAACTGAATCCATAAATACTCAGTGCTTCAGGGCCATAACAAATCAACCAAAAAGAAAAACCCAAATACTGCATCAGTAACCTGCTTGTCTAATGCGAAACAGTAATGCACTTAAGAATTATTCAGAATATGCTTAATAACATTATCTCTGCTATACCTCAAGTTTTCAGCCAAAAGCAGCAGTGGCAGAAGATATCCACTCCACTTTCTTACAACAACAATGCAGTATGGCTTATTTCAAGAGTAGCTACTATAACTAGCAAAAGGTGAAAACTTCGTTTATTGAGAAGGACAAACTCTTCTGAAAAAGAGCAAAGTGACCAATATTAACTTGGTAAATCTTTGCATTCATTTTCCAGTGGTCTAATCTTTCAAATACTTTCTAATAAAACACAGAAGAAAAATATTACTTGAGGTTTTGTTTGTTGCCTACCGTGTTGCATTTTTAGCTCAACTTTTTGAAAATCGATCAATAATCATTTTTCTTTAACAAAAAGTGTGAAAATTCTGAATGAACCTTGCACCTTAAAGTAAACAAAATCATTTCATGCTCTACTCTGGCCTGCTACTGTAGTGTGTCTCACCCCTTGGCAAAGTACATCACCACATGCCTAATGTGGAAAACACACGGACTGCAAAGCATTTGTAATACCAACACTAAACCTACCAAGTTCAGATGAGTATTGCCATCTTTAGAATTCAACAGTGCTATCATACATGAAGGGAAAAGGATATAAATAAATAGATCACATATGACACACATCCCAGCTACTGATACAACCGTTCAGCTGAATAAATACAGTTTTTTAGAACTGAAAAACCCTGAATACACTTCAACTAAAGCCAAGGATTTCTCTAGGTCCTGTCTGATTCTCTAGATTCTTTCATCAAACAGAAAGCAGTGGGTTTTATGTGGGTATACCTACAGAGAACTTTGGCTACAATTAAAAAGCAAAAATAAAAAGTAACACCACAGCACACAGCTTTGGCACTTGACAGCACAGCTGCTGGAGATGATTATGCCCACAGGAGTCTAGTTGCCTTCCTTTTCCCAGCTGCAGACCATGTTTTGCATAACAGTGTTTTGTATCATACAATGAATATGTTCAGCAGCTACTGCTAAACTTTCTTGAAATCAGTAACTATAAAATAAAATGATTAAGCCTGCCTTCAGCATGAAAGAGACTTGCCTACATTTGGGCTTTGATTGCAGCAGTTTTTGCTAGTCATTTTGCACAGGATAGAAGGGGCTTTAAGAAGTCCCAACGTTTTGCAGGACTGACTACCACTAGCAAAACCCAGGCCTTGCTTTGACGCATTTACAGTTCATCAGATGGAAAGGAATACGAATACCGAAGAGGAAAACAGGCTACTAATAAGCTTTACGCCATGTTAATCAGAGGAATTGCATAACACAAGTCCTGACAAGGCACTCTTACACCCATAGAGCCCACTCTAGGACTCGTGGACCTGAGCTCTGCAGCTGCCCTTCACATACAAGGGTAAAAAGAAGATTTTGGGCAGGCTAGAAAGAAAAGCACAAATAACTCCCCTTTCCCCTCAAAAAATCACATGGAACTGCAGTGGCAAAGCTTTTGCACTTTCAGCAGACAACAGCAGTATCTCTTTTGCAGAAGAAGGCTAATTTATATTTGCTTTTTTAATGATTCCAGATCTTTCCCCTTATGCAACTAAAGGCCTCAAAATTAGAGATTTTGCTTAATGTTGACTTTTTAATCAGTATTTCTAAAATCAAATCTTATTGGTTCAGCTGACCCCACAGCTTACTGGCAATGTACTCCACTGATGTGGAAGAAAGGTTCAAGTTCTAGGGCAAGGGTCACACTGGAAAAATTGAGACTGCCTGGAGACCAGCAAGGTACATATTAACCCCATTTCTGAGAAGAGCTTAGTCCAAACAAATGCTATATTTTTTCACTTCAAAACTGTAGTTGCGTGTTTCTCTCAACAAGCTGGCATTCAATTATTTCCTACAGGGCTTTAAACACCATTAAAAATTTGGAAGGCCCACACCAGCGTCTGCCACTCCCAACAGAGAGCCCATCCTAGCCTCGGGAATCACATTTTCATCATCTTGCATCTTTGCCACTACCCTAAACCTAAACACGGCTCTTCATGGGCCTTTCAACATGTCGCCTGCCTTGTCTCCTGCATGTTTGCCGCACTTGCTGCTGAACTGCAAAAGGCTACTGCTTCTCTTCTTCTTATATGGTAGGCAATAGGACACCCTCACCAGAAACTGTTGCATGGATCTACAATTGCTAGTCAACACTCCAAAGGAAGAAAAATTGATTTCAATCTCTCCAAGGACAATATGGCAGAAATCCCACGATCCTTATTGATACTACACGACTCTCCTTGCTGATGTTATCCAGATTCTTTAATTAGCTGCAGTCTCAATTTTGAGAAAGGTAATTTTTCTTTGGGGACTTGAATGCTCTTTTTAAGTATTCCTTTCAAAATCGGAAGAGGATCACAACAAATACAAGCCCTCTGGTATTTTTATTTTCATTCAAAATCTCAAAATTTGTGCAATAACAGATATATCTGCTGGTCTAAAAACTCTAATGCAGGTAGGAAGCTGATGTCTAGCAAAGACCACTTTGAGGCACAAGCCCAACTACTTAATACTGACATATAAATACTCAGATCTATCCAAAATCCTTGACAAAGTAATGCAAATTAGACCGGTGCTGGACCACTGTGTATAAGAATTTGCGAACTCCTGACATGAAATGAATTGCTGTTTCAGCCTAGGCAAGGTTTTCAGCTAAAAACCACAGTGGACAGACAATCCTTCTTTCCTCCAGAAAGCAAAAATTTAAGTGATAATTTTTTTTCTAAATTTATATTATTACTTGGTCTCTCTGTATCTCCTAGCAATAAAGTCAGGTATATTTTATAGTTTTTGTTTGGACTAACAACATTCTAGGTAAATTGAGATTAGGACTCAGATAATCCTTTGCTTTATTGCCATTTTATAGCCAATGTCATCCCCCCCACCTTGTCCAATACGGCAAATGGATTGTTCCAAGTTAAACTACAGTAAATCACACCAGTAACCGTATTAAGTTTGTGCAAGCATTAGATTTTTTTAAATTCCCTTTTATCTTTGACTGATAATCCTATTTATACCATCTTAATACAGTCTAACAGGATAAGTGAAGGTTACTCAAACTTATGTCTCTACCTAGGATGTCTGCAAGTTTCTATCATGAATAATCTACTAATTTATTGCAAGAACTTTCCAAAGGCACAGAGATTTCTTGTGTGACTAGTCTCAAATACCCTCAAATAAAATAAAACATAATAAAACAAAAAAAAAGAAAAGAAAAAAAGATTAGGACAAACACTTCCCGTTGTGCATCTATTCAACATGAAAAAAAAGTTATGAGTAGCCAACCATACAGCTTCTCCTCTACAATTCCTAGCTGTTTTTAAGCCAGCAGGAGGCAGCTCAATTGTAAACAGAGTCTGCAGTTGGGAACTGTATTAAAAATTCCTCTTAGTTCCTATACTGATTTATGGGAGTCATCTGGCAGTCTAAGTCCAGCAGCCTTCACCTTTCCTGCAGTCACGGCACCAAGATACTTCAGCAAAGGAGAGCACCAGTGTATTTTCTATGGCAATTTCTTTAGTGAAGATAAGTATATGCTGAATAAAACAATTATCTGGAGGAAAAAAAACACTGCCTTTTTGATGACATAAATCTTATCTCAGTGTGGCTGAAACAATTCCCCATGCTGGTTTCCCCACTGCCCCAGTTCTTGGTGAGCATTCCAAATTCTAGCACAGAATTCAGTCCCACTTCACTCCTTTTTTTGTGTTCACACTACACAGATATCTCACACCTAAATAAAGATGTAATTCCACTAACTTAACCATATCCTAAGACTAACTTTACATTTCTGTAATATTCTTTTGCATCCATACTACCTTTTTATGCTAGCCAAACAATTTCTAATACTATTTTAACCGTAGCTATTACTATTTTTAATCAACGGTATACAAACACCATTGAGATGGAGGCCACACACTTAAAGTAACAGCTGCAAACATCTAATTATAACTTGGTATCACTTTCTGCAAACCCAGAGTTTTAGTAAGGAGAAAAGGGAGTTCTGTGGATTTACTGTGCTTCCACTTTGTGGTAGAAGATCGTAAAACCTACCTAGTGCAATGAGTATTACAGTACTGACAGACTGACTTGTTCAGGAGATTAATTTTATAAGGAAGATCACGTTAACTTGCCAAAGAGAGGATCCATTTGTAATATCTGATGGCAAACTATCATCTGCTTCTATTTATAAGTCTGCCAGACTCTACAACCTTTAGTAAACATAACTTTCTAGCAATCAATTGGCTATCAAATCAAACTTGTATCAGTTCTTGCCAGAGTGGAGTGCTAGGGAATAGTACTTCTTTCTCTACACTCCCCTGCCTACTGGATGATTTATTTTTTAAATTAGCAGATCTTGTGTTGTGTTGAGTTTATAGCAAAAAGCAGTAAAATTTTAAGAAAGCATGTGGGTTTAAAACATACTTAAGATGTAGCCAAGCAAGATATACAATAGCACCTGATCACCTAGCCATTTATTATTCATAGCCATACGTAAATATTTTTATCAAGGTTTCCCATCTATTTAAGCTCTTCAGTCTAGGTTTAGCATGTGGGGACGTGCTTCTCAATAGCAAACTATTTCTTTACAATTACAAGCCATGCCTCACTGAGATAAGCAGAGAAGAAAATAATTCTAGAAATTTTTTATCAACTTAGAATATATGCAACAGTGCCTACTGTAACTCCACAAGTGACTTCATAAGCAATAAAGTACGGTTTTAAAAATCTTTATTTACAGATGGTGCGGAAATTGCTCAGTATGAGTTGAGGAAAGACTACCAGGCTTTGTAACTAATTGATAAGGTACTCACATCACAGTGATTTAGAAATAAAGTCTATCTCTGTTGAAATGTCCTCTCTTCATAACCAGCTTGGAGTTCTTCATTTGATTTGTTCTACTCTCAGCTAACAAAATTCAAAGTAATCTTCATAACTTACCTACAAGTGTTGCAAATTTACACTGGCAGTCTATGTGGAATACAGCTTTATTGTTATTACGTATTGAAACACAACAAGAGTTTGAAAATAGTCTAAATGCCTTCCCTTGTAACTCCTTCTCAACCTCCCCGCTTCCTTATCAAATTGATTTTTATCTGGCTGATTTACAAATAAGTGTTTTATTTTGTCCTTCAGATCATTACTCCTGCAGCACTCCCTTCAACATTTTCTACCTGTGTTCATATTTGTTACCCACAAAGAAGTTCTAGCAAATAAACCACACAGAAATGCTTTAAATCAAGCTTCTGTTTCAAGGCACCATCAAGTAATACACACAGCAAAAGATATGTAGAGACTACACCTATACTGGTTTTAGGCATGTCTGAAAACAAACTCTGTTCTGTGGGCCAAAACAAACTAGTCAGAATCCACAATCTTTCAGCATCTTTTGTACCAGTCTGTACTGTTTATGAGCTGGAAGGCGCTATGCTGTCTATTCAGATTTTCCCTTCTGGTAACTCATGGAGGTGCACTGCAAAAGGTGAGAGGAAACATTCACAGGTTACCAGAAGGGAAAATCTGAATAGATAGTATGAAATTTTCTCAATTAAGGTGTCTAAGCATTGGAACAATTTAGCCTTTCTTAGAGTGGATAGTTGGATGAGATGGCCTCCAGAGGCCCTTTCCAGCCTGAGTTACTTTGTGATTGAAGGGTGTGGAACTTGCCTGCTCTGTGGTGATACAAAGTGCTCAAGTGGCCTTTTCAGCACAGCACCTCTCTATCAATCTAGCAGGTAGATATCATCTTGGACTTCGCAACACCGAACAAATGCAGCTCCTCAGCCCTTCCCTGTATATCATGAACCCCAGCATCTTTCTAGCACCAGGGGTCCAAATCCGGATTGAATTAATTATAAATGCACCTTTTCAGTGTCAATTAGAGCAAAATAATCACCTCCCTCAACCTTATAGCTGTGCTCTTTGATTTTATGTACTTTCTGCATACCTTGTGATTACACCAGCAAATACATAAAGGTCCTATTCCTACCTTCAGGAGCTGTTTAGCACTAGTTAGGATAGAATACTAAATACTCCTACCACTGCCCGTTGCTGCTCATTCTTCTGTCAAATTGTCACTTTCATGCCAAATACATGACACAACGCAAATCAGTACTAAAGGGATGAAGGAAATGCTTCCTCCAATACCTAGAAAATACAGGTTCCTCTTTCTCAAAACACTTTTAAAACTTCCTCTCTCAGATGCAGGTATCAGTCTCAACTACTTCCAACCTTGACCTAAAAAAGACTAAAAGCAAGAGGTTTCACAGATGGGACTAACCTAGAAACATAGAACCACCCTATCTAAGGGCTGTAGGCCCTCAAATTGAGATCCGAATAGAAATCTATAGAGAAGAGGCTCACCACCACTGTTTGAAGACCCATTTTCCCTGACTTGCATCCAATCAATCCAACAATCGTAAGCTTGGACACGAACTCATAGTTGGTAAAGTTCCCAGCATCATATCTCTACAAATCTATCACCTTTTGACAGGAAAAGCCAAGATTCTCTTCCCTCATGAAACATTAGTTTCTACATCGGAATTCAACATAGCATGCCCCTTGCTGCTTGGGGTAACCCAAATTACTAATGCACAAACGTACTTCATATGGATTCATGATGATCTCCAGAATGTGCACCAGGATGCAAGTGAATCATATGTAGTCAGCCGACCACAGGTGGAAGATCTTCAGCTCAAGTTGTACGTCAGCGTCCTCTGAATCACTGCTGCTGCTTTCATGACATACACTGCCTTCCTTCCACGTCTCCCAAATACACCTCTTCTCCCATATCCATGAGGTAAGAAGCCAGATGCAGGAAAAAGAGAGACCAGACACGCAGAACAAAACACCCCAGGATGCTCCCCTAGGTACAAATACAGTATTCCTTTACCAGTTTTTGACAGCCTTCCCTCACTCCAAACAGCATCCCTGATACAGGCAACAGTCTCTGCAAGCTGTGTAGCCTTGGCTTCCAAAACATCCTGCCACCTGGGCAAACAGCTGCTGCACAGGAAGGCAAAAGGAATAAAAGAGATCCCACCAGTCTTTACAGAGCCAAGAAAACATACCATTTCAAAGTAAATGGTGTGTTTGGGTTGGGTTTTGTTTTCTGAGTAGTTGTGGTTTTTGCTTTTTTTTTTTCCTGGGGAAGGGCTAGGGTTGTGTTCTTTTTAGAAAGAGCTGTATCTCCAAGCTTGAAGAAAAGCATGTAAACTTTGTTGATGGCAATTTGCCATCTTCAGTCAAAGAGTGGGAGACCAAGTAGCTCTTGCTTCAGGGTGGTAACAGACCAGGACACAGGCAGCTTCTATGCCCCTACCCCTACCACCAGAAGCAACTTGCACGTCTTCCTGAGGCAATGGATTCAGACTGGGGAGTGTGATAAAACAAGCTGCTGAAGAAGCTCTCCCAGTGCTGTGGCCTTTGTTCATCTTCCTGCTTCTCAAATTACCTGCACAGCTAACTCATCTCTGTCCTCCTAGTTTTGATCAGAAGATCTTCCCTGGTCCCCAAAGCCTCAAGAATGGATGATCAACGTCCTGTGGGCCCGAGTGGTGGAAAGGGCTGCCAGGAGGGCACTGCAGCAGAGGTATGCAGAGTAGGCAGGTTAACTCTTCGGTAGGGCTTGGAGACAGGCTGCACTGCTGTTTCCCTCTGAGATAACGGGAGCACAACTTCCCAGCTGGATTCACAACTTTGTAAGAGGAAGTCGTGGGCCTTCTTCATCAGCTGCATTGCAAAGTGATTCCTTCGAGCAGAGTGCTGGTCAGGTTATCGCAGCAACTACTAGTAAGGGCCTCTAATGCCACACAGGAAGGAAGAAGAGTGACGGGATCTGATCACACCTCTGCTGACTTGTAGCGGTCTGTAGGAGAGTCTGCCAGAAACAGCTGCTCAGAAAGTGCAAGCATGGGTACAAAGGAGACAAGAGATTATCTCTCAGAGGCCTTTGAAAACCACAGTCTATCACCCTTGCTTGTTACACAGCATGGTATGCCACACCTCTCTCCAGCCAACTTGCTCAGGTAGTCTGAGGGACTGCTCAGATGTCTCAAACAGTCTGGGCCTTTTCTTAACCAAAATGGGCCACAGCTTCCTGCCTGGTGCCTGCCCGTGTTGGTGTGGAGCTGACTTGGGAGCTTCCTGAGCCCACTGCCCCATCAGTGCCCTGATGGAGGTGTCGGGGCAGGCAGGACTTGGAGCTGAGAGTGAAGAAGTCAAGCCTGGAGAGGGAGGGGTAACCCCTCTTAGAAGCAGCCCCCATCCCCTAGACCCGTTCCCGGTGATTTTCCACGAGGGCTGAACACGACAAGACGTGGGCACTTGGCAGATAAAAGGCGATGGCTCCAGGCAGTTGGGCACCCGCTTGCCCACCCCAAGAAGGCCACTGCTGTGCCCTGGTCATCGCAGGACCTGAGGGGGGTGAGCGCTCTTCTCCCACCGCTTTCCCTTTGCTCTAGTTCCAACTATCTATGGCAAGGCCGGTTCTTTTGTTTCCGCTAACGGTTCTTTATTGTGAGGCGCGTTAGTAGCGTTAAGTGGGCAAGTGAACCACATCCATGTCAGTTCTTTGTTGTTGGTAAATAAAAATGGTGTTAGGATCCTTGGGTTTGATTCACCTTAATCCTGGCCTGGGAATCATCGAATCTGAGTCATCATCCTGAAAGCTCCAAACCTGACAGGCAGCCTTGGGCTACTCCTTCTACCACAACGCAACTAACTGTGGCACCTGCTGCAGGACAGATTTGTCTTCATCCTTTCGCCAGATTAGTCTCAGTCCACGGAATAGCAGCCCAGTACAGTCCCAACAGTCCTGAGTACAGGTGTTTAACATAGCCCTGTTGCTGCTCTCATCTGCGCTTCAGGACCTGCCCCATGCAAAGGTAGCATACTACCCTTGTCCCAGAATCACAAGCCAACACCCCTATTGAAAAAGAAACCTGTTAAAGGCCTATTCCAGATCCTACTTTCCATCAGCTGGGTCAGCCTGAGCGTAGTCTGATCATGGGTGAGCTTAACATTTCCCAGACTTGAAACCTAGAAAAATATGAGGTAAGAGCACATAATCCAAGCCCCTGAGTTTGATCTAGGCACAAAAGAAGGGAAAGGCACACAGGAAGTGTGAAACATGTAGAAATTACTACCTCAGGGTACCTCAGTCAGAACAGGAAAGTACAGTCCTTTCAGCTATAGCAGTCAATTCCAAGAATACAGTAAGGGTGGTGGGCAAGAAAAGAAGGCACATATATCTAGGAAATAAAGCATAGCAGCTATTTTTCACTGAGAAGTGTGCACAAGAGAGGAGGAAGGGACGGGGTGGCTTTTGGGACAGGTTGATGCAGGTGTCTGCCAGAAATATTTTAATTGGATTGCCATGTAGAAATACTACTCATTCAGTGAAAGCTTCTCAAAGAACAGACCTCAGAAGATCACCATTTCAGGTTTCTACCATTCTCTTGCATGGACAGTGAGGAAAGAGATCAGGCAGGTGATCTGTAGACTAGTCCATGCACCGGGGATCTAGAACTGGCATTTCTTCTCTTCTGTCACACAGTACTGACAATGAAGCAGAACCTCCTGTTCACCTCCTTTATCTTCCATACAGACACATTTTCATCAAAACAAAACACTCACCCACAGCTATGTTCCTACTGCGTGCTGAGGAGTCTTTTCCAAGCAGATGGTCATTCTGAAGCTGCTGACAACAGCTGTACGGCGAGGGATGAAGGATGATGTGGTCTGCAATATGGGCACATCCCACTCGCCTCCCCCTCTCCCAGATGCTGGGCTGGTACCCAGCAGCGCTGAGCTGCCATCTGACCTGTGAACACCTCCTTCAACATCAACCTGTTCCAGTGCTTCACCAGGTTGCCCAAGAAGGTGGTGGATGCTCCACACCTGGAGGTGTTCAAGGCCGGGCTTTAAGCAATCTAGTCTAGTGGGAGAGAGATGTCCCTGTCCACAGCAGGGGAATTGGAACTAGATGATCTTCAAGGTCCCTTCCAACCTTAACCATTCTATGACTCTATGACTTGCTCCCCAGTGCATCAGAATGTCCTCCCAAAAGAAAAGGCATCAATGAAAGAGCAATGGCTAAGGGCCCTGAAAACACCAATGAAGACCCTTCTGTCCCAAACAAAATAGAAGTGCAAATACTGAGAAGGTTACTCTGCAGCTACCAGACTGAGGTTTCAACAGCGCACCTACCTTGGACAAGGTGCATCCATCGGTACAATAGGGCACTGGGGTATGGTGGAAAATTGTTGGAAAATTAGGTAAAAAGAGGGAGCAAAACCCAGCACAGCTTAAATCCACAGAACTGCACTTCAGTATATGTTTCTCCTCTGACCTTCCACACTAAGAGAATTACCTGGAGCAATTCTAGTGTACATTAACGCACAGAGGTAGTGGCTCATCAATAGAAAGGACTCCTTAAGACACAGTAAAGACTAACTCAAAATTAATTTCTGATCTTACAAAACTAATCCTTTTTCTCTTTTTTTTTAAAAAAAAAAATATACCTCACTCACTTTCACATCTGTAACCTCCAGGATGCCTTTCCCCAGACCCAGAAAAGGATAGCTTAGTATTGAAAATACTGTTACAGGCTAAAAGGAACAAATGATACAAGCTGGCAGCAGTAGATCTCAACACAACTAATACTTAACAAGTCAACACATTTAGCAACTGAAAGATCAGTTTGACAATGGTGACTGGAGCCATAGTTTAGAATGCAAACAACATGTGTCCACTTTTTTTTCTTTCATAAAACTACGGCTTTTCTCTCAAGACCAGGACTGCTATCACTGACCTACTTTGATACCAAAGTATTTTTTTTCTCTGAAACTTCCTATCACAGCTTCATAACAGACTATCAATTATTTTCCATACCCTTGCCAATTTTTTTATCCAATGGAAAACTTCTAAGAATTAGACAAATGAATTGTACATGTTTAAGAAAACAGACACGCAAAGTAATAAAACCAAAATAGAACATTTCATGCAGTTTCTACTCCACTTTCCAAATACAAAAAAAATCTCACCACAACTTTTTAAAGTACAGCAGCTGCACTTAAATATGAATTTCTCCAGTGCTGAAGTTCACTTTTAGCAACAGAGTGATTATATCACTTGCAGATGAGTAAAAATAACTAAATCGCCCACCAACCACATAGAAGAGCTTCTCTTTAGTAACAAATACTCTGCTGACCACACTCCGTTTTAAAAATGGTCCTTCAATAAAGGCACTCACTTTGGTAGCTGTTGGTTCCACTAGTCTCTGACGGTGGCGTGCTGAGCTGAAATGACTCTTCTGAGGCGCCCCTTCCTGACAGTGAATGGAGAAAGGGGAAGAAGAAGAACAGAGAAAAGGAGGGAAATGGAACATGGAGGGGATGGAATGGAGGATGTTGGAGAAGGGAGAGGGAGAGTATTTAACTGAGCTGTATTTTCACTAACTTCATAAAAGCTTTAATAAATCAATTTCAATAATACCATTGCACAAGTATCAGAAAGAAAATTAAGCCTTTGCTAGAAGCAGCCTCATGAGGCTTTTATGTATTATTCACACGCATTTATAATGCTGTCTACTATAAACATACATATATACACACATGTACACATACCTACTTCATTTCTAGATACAAACATTAAAGTTAAAAATAATTTATTTCACTCTTCCCAAGTATATACATTATGTTACATTTCCTGTATTTGAAACAAACTAACCCACTAGCCATTCCACCATCTGGATTCACTCCAATGCAAAGACCAGCATCTCCTCTAATATAATACGGGTTTTAGATTCACTTTCTCCATCTAGAGCTTCAACACTATCAAACACCTTATGTTTTAGAGATTTTTACCTAGCAAAGATTAATACCTTTTCCTGAGAAAACGAGAAACAGCAGGCCCAGACACAGAAGACAAGATTTGCTGTTAAACAGAGA
>NW_009726974.1:0-20240 GCF_000703405.1 Apaloderma vittatum | reverse complement strand
GAAGAGCGTTCGACTGAAAAAAAATAAAAATCACAATAGTCTTCATCACAGGTATAGAAATATTTAGGGAAATTCCTCATTGCAGCCAGTCTTAAAAATACCTGGATTTGCTGGAACTGCAAAGGTAGCACTGCCTCCTAGGTTTTGAACAACGCACCATCTGGTTGTTTATTCTTGCTATTTCTTGTGGTTCTCTCTCTGATTAAAATGGTACCAAACAAGTTCTAGATCAGGGACCATTCTGTCCCTAATCTTTCCTATGCAGACGGAGATGCTTGCCTTTCAAGAAAAAAAATTACATCCACATATTCAAACTGCTTAAGTACCAAAAAAATTGAAACTAGAAACAAATACAAAGTTTAAGCAAAAATATGTATTTTGAATAATTGTATTGTATAATCTGAAATTTTACAAAGGAAAAATTCAGTATTTGTATCTCCTTTTCCTGCAGTGACAGGAAATAATACTATAAATTTCTATTTCTTTTTCTGGTCTTCCTGCTTCTCAGGGTTTCAGCATATCAGATTTTTGGAGCAGTTTTGTTTCTCTTTCACATTCACACTTTCCCCTTTACTGAAATCTTCTTGATACTCGTCAGATATCATAAAGTCATATTAAAGAGGTGCTTACTCTAACATATCTTAAGAAATATTCTAAATTAAGGTATTAGGATACATACATTTTCTTGAAACTGATTTGATTTATTCCCTACTTCTCAAGGGCCTAAATATGCTTTCAGTTGAACAGCTTTGCAATGGTTTAAGCACCTGAAATAACAGCATTTGTTCTGTTTGCCTTCAAAATTATGAAAAATTATAGATTTACTTTGTGTAATAATTTTAACAAATATATTTTCTGAATTTTCAGGAATAGTTTGTCACAAGAAAGACTGAAGATTAAGCATCTACTCCATTATTTCCAGAAACTTTAAGACAACCACAAGAGTTAACAAGCTTATTAACTTCACAAACTTCACAAACAGAAATACTATTAAGATAGGAAACAAGGATGGTTTAGGCAAATTGTTAAAAGTCTTGGAAGGAAGGGGGAACAGCCATAATAACTAATACTAAAATATGTCAGAGCAAATAACAAAACACACCAGGAGGAAAAAAAAAAACAAAACACTTCCAATTCTTCCATCAGTACCATAAAATCTTAAGAGCTACTTAAACTTTAACAGGTAATAACCAGATAAATAGGAACATTTCTACACATCCTACTTCTGCTAGAAATCAATAAGAGTGTTTTCTCCTAACATAGACACACACACACAAAAACAATCAAACACAAAACAAAAAAATCCCAACAAGGTAGTGCAGGAAGAAGCGTCACTTCTAAAAGTTGTCTGAGTAATTGTGCTAACCAGACAAAACTGGAGCAAATTTTGGATTTGCCTGTAGCTGCATTTTTTTAAGCTAGTAGCTTTTTCTGGTCAAAGCACTTGAATTAACCTAAAGAGTTTCTTTTTCAGCTTTGTGCTCTCTTCATCACTTTTTAAGTATGCACAGAGAAACGTAAAGTTTTAATTCATATGGAACATATGCAGTGTTACTGAAATCAGGAAGAAAAGAACACAAAAAAGTATTTACCCAATGCTGTCCATATCCCACACAGCACAACAGTTATAAAACTTTCCAGGATATGAGAAATACTGATTCAAAATCCTCTGCCTGCTGACTATCCAGGAGATTCTTTCCCAAGATACATCAAATATTGTCTCAATCTCTCCACAAATTTTTTCATTTGTACTGCCCCTCATTGCTGTATTGAGTATGAACTCCAGAGTCTGATGGGGACAAGATATGGCTCAAGAGTCTGCTCCAAATCACAGGAGGCAGAAGATGAAAATTCATGAGACTGTCTCCCCTTCTCACTTCCAGAACCAGTACACAATTTCTTCTAGGTGTATGCTCTAAAAAAAATCATAGTACTTTACATATGCAAGACATATTTCCTCGTATTTCTGAAAATATATCCACAGGCTTCTTTACAATTCTACTCAACTTAGCAAGTACTTCTCAAGATTTCAAGACTGTTTTTCAAAAAGTAATTTTCACCCCTCCTTTACCAAAAAAGCTTCCACTCTCAGCAAGACACCGCAGTCAGCTCTGTAACTCAAAGAGATCTGATGGAAATAATCAAAGATTTTAGCCATCTTACATCATATTCACCAAATCAAAGGTAGTTATTAATAGAATCAGCATTACAGAAAAAGTAGTTATCTAAAACTTGAATAAACAGCACACAGAAAGCTTTTCTCATGATGGTAATGTCTTTTAGTAATGCTCCATTAAATTACTGGTGTAACTGACTAAAATTAGCCGTATGTTCTAGAGCTAGGTGAACTGATAAGGTGATAACCTCTTCTTTTGGGAGATACTCTTGAAACCTTCACTAATTTATTTTTAAATTTCTCAATGTCCTTTCTGTTAACACTTAATGTAAACTTCAATGTAGTTAAAAAATGGATGCTTGAAAAGGGTCTCCCTTCTGTGACAGCTTAGAATCAATGGTAGGGTCAACTTAATCTTGACGTTAACTAGCAAGAGTGCTGATCTTCAGAAGCCCTGCCTCCTCTCTTACTACATGCAACATGAGATCCTGTACCAAACTGAGAAGCTAGGTATTCTTCTCTGTTATTGGTGAATTTTTTTCCTTCCTGTCCTCCCTTGAGAATGTATTTCAGAAACAGTTAAGATCTGCAATAAACACAGTTTACACATGGAGAAGTCCCAATACAGCACACATACCATTTCAGAAGCATAAAGGTATACCTAAGCTGATGCGATTATTCCTACGACAAACAACAGTCAAAGGGTTAACAACGCAGATGCATGACATACTGCTGGACTGCAAGGAATCCGTAGTAGATTTGATACTAACAGGCAGTAAAACTCAGGACAGCTACCAGATTCATTATCCCCTGTGCAAACAACAAAGAATATTTTAGTTCTGTTTTTAATCATAAACACATTCTGCTCACTTACGTGCTGCTAATCACTTGGTACCACAATAAAAAAAAAGGCTAGGATTAGGGTCAGTGTCTCAGAGGCACAGCTATCGATTACTTAAAAAGGAAAATGAAAAGAAAAATTACACACTAAAGGCATGCATTCAGAGAAAATTATTACTAGCAAAGCACATGCTGGTAATATCAGAGTATCTATGATACCCTCATGGTATGAATGTTCTTTCCAGAAGAACAGGTCAGTTGCAATTATCAGTTGATATAATAAAACAACAGTCAAAAAATCAGCTCCTTGCAAAGGCCAACATGATTCACATCAACATAGATAGCTAGAGGAAAACCAGAACGATCCTAAAGAATTCTCATCTATGGCAAGGTATTTTAGACAGACAGCATGCAGAAACCTGGCAAGGAAGCAGAAGAACTCAGAGACTTACTTCATTTAACAGGTGAGTAGTCCAAGAAACAGACAACTCTAAAGAAAAGAGACATTTCTAAAGGAAAAAAAAAAAACCCACAGAAAACCAAAACCCCAAGGGATATCATGTATTGAATATGTTACATAGTTTATTTCTCAAGGCACAGAAGCTCAAAAGCAGTTATGAGAAGAAAATATATTTTTGGCTACATAGGCTGGTAGCTAGTTCAACAATGTACAGGCTTTAACGGTGATACCAAAAGTAGTTTCCATGTAAGAGCAGTTACCATTAGCAGCACAGTCATTCTTATGAAAACAGCAGTATCAAGAGACAAGTGAGAATATGAAGTGACACAAGTATGCACTCTTACCTGAAGATACTTCAACCTTGACATCAAAGCAGCTACCAACCTCTCTTCATTTTTGTTAGCTGCCAGGCCAAAATCAGAAGCAACAATGGCAATAATGCCATACAGAGGAGATGAATTCACCAACAAACACCACGGCTGGCCCTTGACAGCTTTGCATGCTTTATCACTGAGGAAAAGGTATTCACAGCAAATCCATTCACACCAAGCTGGATAAGACCTAATACTAGAAAGTCTATTTTAATGTTTTTAAATTAAGTGGCACACTGTAGAATACCTCCTCACACATCTCCAAGCCATGGTCTTTAGGCATGCTTCCTCCTCCCAAACCAGCCCTGTGCTATTGATCACCTCAAGATATATCTGCACCCAATACTTAAATCTCTGCCACATCTTTCCGTGCCCTACACTCCAGCCTGAGCACTGAGACATTAGCAAGAGCTGCAGCAAAGCTCATGGCCGAGACTCGCTGTCATGATCAAGGCCATATTTTGAGCATTTTTATACACTACGATCAACCTCCTGCTGTACAGTGTCACATACTAGATGCAGCTGTTCCACTCAATTACCTAACCGACCGTGCTCAGAGTGCAATGTCACAGAGGCAGTGGGAGGCCACAGTGCCATGCAGTAGCCAGCATAAGAGAGCATAAACGCAGTGCTGTACACCTGCACCTGAAATCTTAATTTCAAAGCACAGGTCAAGAATTAAGTATCATCTATGTGTATTAGAGGAGCACCTGATAAATAGGTAAAAGGAGCTTGGGAAATCATCATGCACAACATTCTTGTCTCTAAATTGGAGAGATATGGGTTTAACAGATGGATCACTTGGTGAATAAGGAATGGTCTAGATGGTCACATTCAAACAGTTGTGGTCAATCACTTGAGGTCCAAGTGGAGATCAGTGATGAGTGGTGTTCCTCAGGGACTGATACTGGGACTGTGCTGTTTAACATCTTTGCTGGTGACAGGGACAGCAGGATTGAGTCCACCTTCCACAAGTTTTCCAATTACATTAAGCAACCAGGGCAAGTGCAAGGTCCTGCACCTGGGTCAGGGTAACCCCAAGCATAAACACAGGCTGGGTGACTAGTGGGTGACTAGTCCTTCAGAGAAGGACTTGGGGTTGTTGGCAGATGAAAAACTGAATACGAGCCAGCAATGTGTGCTCACAGCCCAGAAAGCCAATCATATCCTGGGCTGCATCAAGAGAAGCATGGCCAGCAGGTCAAGGGAGGTGATTTCGTCCCTCCGCTCTGTTCTCGTGAGACCTCATCTGCAGTACTGCATCTAGCTCTGGGAGCCCTGAGCATGTGAAAGAATCAGATCATCTTGATCTGGTCCAGATAAGGAGGGTCAGGAAGATGATCAAGGCATCTGAACACCTCTCCTCTGAGGATAGCCTGAGAGAGCTGGGGTTTTTCAGCCTGGAAAAGAGAAGGCTCCCAGGTGACCTTATAGCAGTCTTAGAGTACTTAAGGCAGGCCTACAGGAAAGAAAGGCAGGGACTCTTCTTCAGAGAGGGTAGTGATAGGACAAGGGGTAATGGTTTCAAACTGAATGAGGGAGGATTAGGTATTAGAAAGAAATTCTCTTCTGCGAGGGTGATGAGATATAGGAATAGGTTGCCCAGGCAAGTTGTGGATGCCCTGCCCCTGCAAGTGTTCAAGGCCAAGTTGGATGGGATTTTGAGGAACGTAGTCTAGTAGAAGGGGTCCCTGCCCATGGCAGTGGAGTTAGAACTAGATGATGCTTAAGGTTCCTTCAAACCCAAATCATTCTATGGTTCTATGAAAGCAACCTACACTGTTCACCATCTTTCTTCTCAATACAAAAGTAGAATTGCTATCGTTGTTGATGATAATGACTAGATCAGAAAGCAGGTGACTTAGCATCTGCATTTTTATAAATGTCCTATAAATAAATAAAAACATCAAGACACAAAAGTATTTATGATTACTTAACTGGACAGCAGGACAAAGAAATGTGACAGAATATTCTATTATGGAAATTGTCCTTCTCCATGACCCACAGTTCTCAAAATAAAACATCGCACACGTAGTCTTCTGAGTGGAAACAGAGCTCATTTAACTACTTCCTAGCAGCAGTCATGACATGTACAAGAAAGGCTAGAAGGGGGATCCCAGACTACAGACCTCTCAGTCTGACCTCAGTGCTGGGGAAGGTCACAGAGCAGATCACCTTGACTGACATCACACAGCACAAACAGGTGACTGGGCTCAGTCAGTATGTGTTATGAAAGGTAGGTCTTGCTTGAATAACCTGATTGCTTTCTATGACAACGTGATCAGCTTAGTAGGTGAGGGAAAAACTGTGGATGTTGTCTACCTGGAGTTTAGTAAAGCCTTTGACATAATCTCCCACAGCATTCTCCTAGAGAAACTCACTGCTCATGGTTTAGGCAGATATACTCTTCACTGGGTCAAAAACTGACTGGATGACCAAGACCAGAGAGTGGTGGTGAATGGAGTTAAATCCAGTTGGTCGCCAGTCACAAGTGGTGTTCCCCAATTCTCAGTACTGGGGCCAGGTCAGTTTAATATCTTTATCAATGACCTAGATGAGGGCATTGAGTGCACCCTCTACACGTTTGGCTGAGGCCAAGTACCTGAGTTTCAACATGGCCAAGTGTCAGTTCCTGCACTTGAGTCACAACAAGCCTAAGCACTGTTACAGGCTTGGGAAGGAGTGGTTGGAAAGCTGCCCAGCTGGATCTGGAGGTGTTGATGGATAGTCGGCTGAACATGAGTCAGCAGCATGCCCAGGTGGCCAACAGCATCCTGGCCTGTATCAGCAACAGTGTGGTCAGCAGGAGTAGGAAAGTAATCATGTCCTCTGGTGAGGCCGCACATCAAATCCTGTGTTAAGGTTTGGGCCCTTCACTCCACTGAGGGTGGAAAGAGACAGAAGTGCCAGAGTGGGTCTAGAAAAGCGCAACGAATCTGGTGAAGGGTCTAGAGCACAGGTGTTATGAGAGGCAGCTGAGGAATCTGGGGCTGTTTAGCCTGGAAAAGAGAAGGCTCAGGGGAGACGTTAACACTCTCTACAACTACCTGAACAGAGGTTGGAGCAAGGTGAACATCTCCTCCCAAGTAACAAATGATAGGACAAGAAGAAATAGCCTCAAGTTGCACCAGGTCAGGTTCAGGTGTTAGGAAAAATTTCTTCATGGAAAGGTGTATCAAGCATTTGAACAGGCTACTTAAGTGGTTGAGCCACTATCCCTGGAGGTATTTAAAAGACGTGCAGATGTTTCACTTCGGGAGATGGTTTAGTGGTGGACTTGGCAGTTTTGAGTTAATGGCTGGACTCAATAACCTTAAGGGACATCTGCAACCTAAATGACTGTATATGCATGATGATATACAAAAGGCATTATTCACACCTAAGGGATTGATACTTTCATTAACAACACAAGACAACAAAGTGTTATTTAATGAATCACCTTCTTTGAGGAGAACAAGTAGTCTAGTTGCAAGATGAGATACTCAGTAATCAATGGCTCAGGATTTCACTATATTTACAAATGGATATAAGACTGTGGCTAACACCATTGTCTAATGAAGATTTACGAAAGTTTAACAAAGCACAATACATCTGAGTTTAGAAAAAACAAGCTGAAATGTATTGTTAAAAATGATAGTGTAGCAGAGATGTCCTATTTTTGTATCAGATGTACATGTGCAATCAAATGTATAATTTTAAAATTGAAATTTTAAAAAAAGTTTCTACCTTTAAACACATTTCCATTTTTTACACATTTCGCATTTAACAAAAGAAAGCTTCAATAAGGTATATAAAAAAATATTAACAAAGATTGTGAACTTGGGAAGCAATAAATTGGAAAAATCAATTTCCAGTATACTGTAACGTCTATTTCTTCTGTCAGTAACAGGTAGAATTTTAAACTCTAGAAAGCTTTTTTAGATGCACAAATGTCAACATACTATGTGATAACCTCCACCACTTAAATCCGAAGCACCTCTTAGGAATTGCACTGTTATCTATCTGCTCCAGTCTATTAGATTGAAAATCATATCTGAGAGGTATTCACGACATTTTGTTTCTGTTCAAATTGAAGAGCTATGGTGAGCTAACAGTGAAGCCATATTTCATCTCGAAGCACATACCAAAACCCTAAGCCGAATGCTAGCAGGAGAATGGGGCAGGACATGTGCAAGGTCAGGGAAACTAGCCAGGGAAGGCAGACCAGCTGAGAAAGGCAGTCAAGCCCCAGCTGAGGTCAGTGACCTTCATCCAATTCACATGTCACCGATATGCCCAGGCTCTCAAGCCCAAGCCACAGGACCCCCAGCTCACTGACAACTACAGGTTCCAACCCAGGGCCTCACAACCTGCTCTTCTAGGTTTAGTCCCAGAGGTCTCATGTTTCCAGTTTCATGATTTTGAAGCTGGAAACAACTCATACCCACGCCGATACTTCAGGTAGCTACAGTGCTCCTGGAAAGGGAATACTCTTCAACTTCTTCATAAAAACACACATGGAGTCCTAACAGCATTTCACAAAGAAGCTTCAGCTTGGCAGTTTGCAACGAAACAGAATTGCCCAAATCTTTTGTAGAAAAATCAGGTTCAAGGGAAAGCCTTTCCTTTTGATATTATATGATAACATAGGTCTTATTTTTCCAAGATAATGAGCAAATACAAAGACTTTCACTCTTTTCCTCTCCGATCAAAGATTTGCTGTTCTTCAGTATTTATGCTAAAAGAGCTGGTCAGAAACATTTTGAAATAGTATGCTGAGAGAACATGTCAGTGTATCAAAATAAAAGTAGGTTGTGAAATTAGTCATTTTTACCAAAATTTTATGTTTAAACAGTTTCAAAACATCACGAAGAATGCCATTCAACATTTTCAAAGTGCAACACGGGACTGCATTAACACACAAATAATATCTAAAGAGATAAAGCCTTAGTGAGGCAAAATAGAAAAAGAGGAAGGAAAAAATATCAAACCACACCACTGTATATTTTTAAATGCTCCAAAGATTGATAAAATTGTTTTCTTTTATTCCAATTAAAAAAAAAAAAGGGACAAAGCAAATAAGAAATCTAGAATCAAAAATCTTGGTTTGGAATGTGTTATATTTGGCCTGATATTTCTCCCTACTGCCTCCCAGTGGGCAAGACACCATAATCAAATGATACCATTCAACTTCTGATATCTTGATGGTTTTACAACGTAAAAAATGAAGCGGTAAATACTGTGGGGCAGATACAGAACACAGTCATTCCACATTACTAAAAACTTCAAAGAGCATCATTGCAACATTAATTCACCATATTATCCAGTTATGATTTTATTAATTATATGACAATTCAGAAAGTCAGCATATTACATCAGCAATAACATTTCTTCATACACACAGCTTCCTGGCATTGGTCACCTGTTGAACAGTTCTCTGAACACTACCATGACCATTTATATCGGGTGTTTGATAAAAAACAACTGGAGATTACATGAGGTCTGTCCAGGCACTACAGTCATTTCATACTTAGTAGCAGAAGGTTTTTAACTATATTGCGAGATTAAACTTAGATATCTCTAAATTACATTACCATAGAATGGCCTAAACTGGAAGGGACCTTAGAGATCATTTAATCCAGCCTCTCTGTCGCCAGGGACGCCACCTCTCGACTAGATCAGGCAACACATGGGGACCGAATGGGAATCGAACCCGCGACCTTAGTGTTGTTAGTGGTATGCTCAACTGACTAAGCTAAGCAGCCCCCTGTTATGGCTGATATGAAATAAAATGGCCTGTTCTAAGGTTATGAGTTCACGTTAATGAGAGACAACCAGAAAATTAAGGTCAATAGCAGCTTTGATTCTTGAACAAATTACTTCTTCTGTGCCTCAATTTACCAAAAAGATGACAACATGATATCCTTGTTTCAATGATAACAAGACATTGGGAAGGAAGACACAGAAAAGATCCAGGGAGACTCATAATGTGAATTAGTTTCAAGTTTTCAGTACTACAGCTTGGTTAATCAGCTTTTCCTATCTAGAAACAGGGAAAACGAGTATTGCTTTCAGAGGCACCGGGAACCCCCTTCCCATAAAGCTTCATTTAAGGCATTAAAAGAGGTAGAAGGAGGTAGCTAGGATGTGCAGGGTAGGTGAAAGATTGCATGTATTCGGTTGCCTAACAAAAATTTCACAAAAACTAGCTAGTAAAACATACTCTGCCTCCATGAAATGACACTGAAAACTCACCAACACTTAAATAATATACAGTGTGGAAAAATCAAGTTACTCAAGGTGACATCCAAGAATGCAACAGACTGATAACAACACTAAGAGGATTAATTTAGGCAGAGACAGACAACTCTAGCACAGGTTCAGAAGCCTGAAACTCACCTTTCTGACACTACAGTGTAAGATAAAAACTTTGGCAAGCCTTGCACTGGCATGAGAGGTAACAAGAAATGCAGTGTCTTCTCTCACAGTAGTCTCCATGACTTCAAAGTACTCTGAATTCAAAACACTTATTTTTGTAGGATAGACTAAGTTCTTCAGACAGTAGGCAATTCAGTGTGCCAAGCATAGATATACGACCAAGTTACAAATTTGAAGACACAGTTCTTCCCTCTCAGCTTTACATTCAAGCAAGTGTGAAATGTTTCGGGGTTTATTGAGAGGAGTTGGTTTGTGGGCTTTTTTTTAACTAGTAAGTTGTTCATTTTTTTATGATCTCTACTGCCTTAAGTTTATATATTCAATGTAATATTTAACTAGGCTCTGTGCCAAGCTCTACAGGCTGATCAGGAAAGCTCTTTCTGCTAGAAAGCCACCTCACAACCAGTCAAAGTATTAACACAGAAGAAAGATTTCTATCTAGCAACAGAATTTTTAAAAAAGCAATGTGTTGTCAGTTATTTAACGAAGAATTTCATATTAAGGTACATCTGGCAATCCTTATAGCCAAGGGTAGAAATCAAGTCAATAAAAAACAATGTGTAGCTTCAATTTTAAGCAGTAAGAAAACAAGCCCTTGAAAGCTATCTCCCAAAGAGAACACAAATCAAAGACCAGGATTGTATCTGGCACCGATTTATCTGTCCAGCAACAGAAACTGCTGGCAAAGGAAAAATTAATCCGAGGTAACTTTCTGTACCTCATTCCCGCAACACAGCCATAGATGTTAAATTTTCCGTAACAAAAAGTGTAGCTAACAGGTTTGCTCAAATTGCTTGGCAGCAACACACTTCTGTGCCTGATACTGTCCCATAGCACACAGATGATCATTACAATTTGAACAATTACAACTGGGCCACTGTAAAGGAGAAAAAGGTAAGAATTAATATCTGACAGGATTCTCATTGATTACTGCATTTCTTGAGTGATGCTAGAGAGAATACACATGAAAAACTGGCACTTTAAATATGATCTTTCCCCTAGAATAGCTCCTTTGTGGAAACACACCAATTTAAAAGTGCCTGATCTTCTCCTTACATGTCCTTAGAGCCCAAAAGACAAGAACACACACTTCACATACCTATAAGCCTAACCAGCTTCACTCATCAGAAGAGCATAGTATTGATTTGTCAGATATGACTGAAATAATTTAAAGTATCTTTAGGATGAAACAAGCAATCAAAAAGCATATACTACTATGTTCTGCAGCTGTGCTAAAAATCTAAATTGAATGTTGCAGTCTTACTGTTGAAACAAAACAAGGCACATAAGGTGCTACAGAAAATATTAAAAAAACATCAGTCCTAAATATACACAAATAAGTACATGGTAACTGAAGGGGAGAAAATAAAAAGCAAGCATAAAAAAAAGGCAAGTGTTTTGTCATAATTTTATCTTAAAACTCCAAAACATCTGATGAAATGAGACACCAACGTCAGTTCTTCCACAGTCTTGTCATAGATGCTCAGAAATAGGCAAGCTCTCAGCTGCAATCTCAATCAGAAAAGAATACAGTTTTGCTGTGAGCTTAAAGAGAATACAAGAAAGCCAAAAGACAAACAGTAGGAAAACAAAGTAGGAATTACTGGCAGAACAAATAGCAAGCAACATAAACCAAAATCCAAAGACCTGTGGAAGAAATGTATGGTGAAAGATAAAATCCATACATGGTTCTAAGAGCATAGACAAACTCAACCAAGTGCTATTTGAAAAATTAAACTGAGCTAACATTCAATTACGATGTTACACCAGCTTAGAAGGCACGTTCTTGAAAGAAGATAGAGACATCATGAGATCTTTGCAGCCATCTCATACAAATGGGTTAAATTTCATATCACTACTGCAAAGTAAAGCATGCTGACACAGTGACACCCTGTACCTATAAAATACAGTTTACCTGGTCTTAAAACATTTGCTTTTCTTAACTTTTCATTTATATTACTCCTTACTTGCTTGCACTTTTCTACATTTAATAAAAATACTGAAAAATTTGAAGTAATTTAAAACAAGGAAACTGTGTTCACAAGGGGCACCAGAGTCATAAAAATCAATTTTCCACTCATAACCTAAATTTTCCAGCTGTGCCTGTGGGTGTTGTATTCAGAAAACATAAGAAAATAGAGATTATGTTCAGGTTCTTCTACACACAAATTCTGCCTCCTAAATTCTCTAATGTACCTGTAGAACATGTACAGCCAGGCTTTTTTAGAACAACTTAAGTGGCATCCTTCTTCTTCTGGCATAATTTAATGCTAAGAGATAAAACACATGAAAAAACTTCTCATATCAAGAAAACTCAGAAGTTAATGCAAGCACACATTTTATATACCTTTTAGTACATCTCACATCACCTTTTCACACAGGAAGAGAAAGTTATGTTGTGAGGCAGGAATCTGCATTAGTTGAAAAGTATCTTCAGATGTATTTCTGTATTTGATAGAGCATTGTTAATCCATAGTGAACACCAAGAATATTCAAATACACAAAGCATATGGAAAAACATATGCATGATTGAAGTTCTCACTTTCTAGGGCTAAAATACCATCAGAAGATTGTAACATTATTATTTCCTCAGAATATATTAATGCACTTCAGTGCACTGGACAAGCTAGGTATTCTTAAAAACTACCTGGTTCTAGACAGCTGAAAATGAAATTCAGGAAAACACAAGTCATTTGGTAACAGGAAGTACTGGTTACCAATAACGTCACAAGTTCCATCTTTTAAATATGGGCCACTTATTAGTTTCATTAAGGTAGTGGTTCTGATTAGGTAAATATTTTCTTGAAATTTAGTTACTTGAATTTTTTTTCTTTTGCAGCACCTATATACAGGGATGACATTTTTGGTATAGCACTGCTAATCTGGATATCCTATTTCTGATAGTAGAGCTTAAAAAAAAACCCACCATATTTTAATATTTTTCAATGCAACTGTTCCCTTGCTTTGACACAGTGTTTTGGTTGCGGAGGACATCCAAGTGTCATAGTAGTGTTCTTTAATATCCCTGTGAAACTAAACCAACTATATATTTGGAATTAAGGAATTTGAAAAGTCACAAAGTACTCCAAACATAATGTGCTTTGTAGAGGCTTGGGAGTTTAGCATCTTAAGTTTCCGTAGAGCCTGCTTTTTTCTCAAGGGCACAGACACCAAGTGCAATTACCCTTTCTATCACTAATCCCAGCTGCTGCATGCAGTTCTCAAGTGCCAAACTTGAGAACTGAAAACAAGGGGACTTGAATGAAGAGGCAGAGGGATAACCAGAAGGAACATAAGAGTAGGAACCAGGACCACATAATTGACTAAGATTACATAGGATATAAGTTATTGATAGAAAACCATGTTCTGATATACATCAGATGAGGCAAGGATTCTATGGAGAATAGTTAGGGTTAGGGTTGAAAAAGTACTTAGTGCTACATATAAAGAGGAAAAATTAAAACCTAGAAAACAAAACAAATTATGAAGTTGCAGTTCTGAGTGTTTTGGTTTGTGGTTATAACAATCACGTATGGATTTTTATGTAATTTTTATGTTCAAGTGGACAACTGACACTGCCATAAGCAAAAAAAGTTGACTGTTTCAATCTAATATGAAAAGGAATTAATAGCATCTCAAAATCTACAGGCAAGTTTGATAAAATCCCTAAAATAAGAAATGGAAAACTTTAGACTTTAAAAATAAATGTAGCATATCATTAGGTGAAAGCAAATCTCAAATCATTATGTTGAACATGGCAGCTGAAGTGGCATCGCAGCCAAAACTGCATTAAACCTGAATGAAGCATCTTACAAAGAATTTCAAAAAGAAGATATGGAAAACTACTAGTTTAGTTAGCTGTGACAAAGTGAGTAAAAACCAGTGCTAAAAAACCCATTTGTCAAACCAAGAACTACCCACAGAATTGGAAAAAACCCACCTGTTCCAATCAGAAGCTACTATCCTTCATGCAGCTATTCTCACCATTGCTAACTAAAGAGGAGGAAAAAAAAAAAAAAAAAAAATCACACACACCACGGAATATTTTGGGGATAAGCCAAGTGACTCAGAAACAGGAGCTAATGAGTGCACAGAGGACTCCATCCAAAGCTAGTTTTGTTTATGACTCCTAGAACACACCAAGCTCAGTTCAAATCATTACAGATTCCACTGCCGAGCTCATCAAAGGATTTGACATGAGGGAACATTAAGTTTATGCTTTGCCTTTCAAACGTAATACAAAACAGTCAGTCAGCTTTGTGACATATGTAGACATTATCAAGAAATGTTACTGCAATTATCAGAAGGCATTAGCAAGAAGTGCAGTATGGACTACAGACACCAAGGACCTGTAACAAGTATTTCAGCTGTGAATGCAGCAGGGCTTTTTTTTTTTTCCATTTTCATTTAGACCCTGAAATAAAGTGACCACAACACCAAAAGTAGCAAAGACAGAAGAAAAGGCTAACCCTTTCAGAAAAGCTCTCACAGCTAAAATAATAGCAAAATATATGTCTGACACAAAGCCTTTTCGAAGACCTGACAAATGTAACAACACACGAATGCCTGGAAAATAGAGGTGAATTAACTGATCCAAGAGATTGTACACTCTATTAGGTCTGCAGAAGTGATAGCTAATGAGGGGCGGAAAAGCATTCTTTATATCAGTGTCTCTTCGCTCAGAGGGCTGCTCCTTTGCTTCCTAAAGCAAACATCACTGCCTACGATTTACTTAATCAAAGAAAACATCTATCCTAAAGGGTACATCCCCCTTCCCCCTCCAAAAAAACCAAAAACAGATTTAAAATGCTCTGTCTCCTATAACAGTGCCTAGAATCACTTAAAAATAAAGAAGGCTCTATAAGGAAAAAACATACTAATCTACCAGTAACATACACAATTTGGGGTGGGGGGGGGGGGGTACATTTTACATCTATGTATATGCTGTTCACGCAAACACCTCGTACGATGAAAGAGCAAGGGTCACCATTTAAGTAATTCTGAGCATTACTTTGCAGATGCAGCCCCTGAAGAAATAATACATTAGAAACAAGTAGACACAACTGCCAAGCAGAGGATGAAAGCAACATGTAGTCACACAGCTATACACAATACAGTAAGATATATATCCCATCTTCTCAAATGATTAATCTCAATCTACTAGAAATTGTGAATTGCAAAATTGGGGGTTTTTTTATCCTTCTCTGGTTCCATACAGATTTTTCTGCCACATGCTAACCAAGAGGCAGAGATACATATCAAGCCTGATTTACAACTACATTCATACTGTAAATCCGTGACTACCACTACAGAAACACCAGTAGACAAGATGGATTGGGTCTCTCTTGCCTAGCGGGAGGGAAAACACTTGTAACCAGTATTCGAATCAGTGAAAATTATTAAGAACCTCATGTGTAAGACTGACTTCTCCACCCTTTCTTTTCAGTTTGCAACAGAGTCTAATTAATATTCTCCAGCTTTTATCATTTTATCGCAGCCACGAACAGTCCAAGGACCATCATGAAAAGCACCGAGAGAAGTAGCTCTGGAATATGAGTAGTTTTTTCATCAATCCTCTCAGTTAAAGGAAAGAGGTTTGAAAGGGCCAGTCCCATCTGGTGACTAAACAACTGGTTATGGGACCGGAGCCACAGCCAGAAGTTTGGCAACTTAGGTCATGAGACTTGCTTTGACAGATCTGGTCTACTGGGGGCTGATGGGGTCTATCTGTCAGTGCAGGGGAAGTGCATCTTTGACCACATGCTTACGAGCTGGTGAAGAGGCTTTAAACTAAAGTTGCTGGGGAAGGGGAACCTCAATCCGTTCAACTCCTACCAGTCTGATGCCAGTGCCTGCAACAAGTGTCCAGAGCCTGGAGAGGAATCACAGGTCAGCAGGAGAGAACCTGAAGAGCAGCACCAAGCAAATCCAGTCAGCAAGTCAGGTTCATTGGGGGCTCAACTTAAATGCCTCTATGCAAACGCATGTAGCCTGGGGAATAAACAAGAGAAGTTAGAGGCACATGCACACCTGTGATCTTACTGGTGCCACAGAGATGTGGTGGGATGGCTCCTGTGACTGGAGTGTGGAAATGGAAAGATATAAGCTCTTTAGGAAGGACAAGATGTCTCTGCTCACTGTAGGGGTGTTGGACTAGATGTTCTTTAACGTTCCTTCCAGCCCAAGCACACTCCCAAGCATAAACTGCATCCACAGAACAGACAGTTACAGTCTCATTATTTTTTTTTCTCTCCTATAGAACATGGCTTCCCAGTTGACCCTTTCAGTGCATGTCAATTTTCGGTATTTCAGAAAAAATTATTTTTACAAAGCCTCCTATTCCAAAGAAATTACATATGTTTAGGAGCCACAAATAAGCTTGGTTTTCCGTGGAAATTATTTCCTTTCTGTCTGATTTAGATAGCATTTGTAGGTGAGACAATAAGCACAGATTTCGAAAAATCTGTAAGGTTTCTCTTTTTGCAAAGGTCTGGACACTTTATGTACCAAATGTCAAAACATTTGTCTACAACAGCCCAATGATTTTCCTGTCCTGGAAGTGGAGGAAAGAAGCACTGAAGACTACATAATGACTGTGACCCTTGCCATCTTTTCAAGAAATATATGGAATTAGTATAAACTGACAACTCAGTTCTGCCAAAACAGCAACACTCCATTTTTACCACATTTTCATTTACACTGCCTGTTTCCATTTCTACAGCAATGAGTCTGAATTCTGCAACTAAATTCTTTTTACCCCACCTCCATCCCCAATTCAATGCATGAAGTACAGTATTAAAATATTTTAAATTCGTACTTTCCACACTGGCTATAATCACATCTCAGCAAACTTAATGTGACGCAGTTATCCTGAATTTAAAGAAGCCTTAGACCCCATGAAAGTTTTCCAGCATTTACAAAAAAATGTACCTAGAGACAAGGAAACGAATAAATACAGCATTTTCTTGACATTTGGAGGTTTCATGTACAGCTGATTTCTCTGTTGTTGGTCAATTCTTCTGCAACTCTAATTAAAAAAGGCTCATGTAATTACCCCAAGATTTACAAGACATTGCTTACTAGCCACTTAGAGGCAGAACTGAAATTAGCAAAAGGAAAAGAGAAGGCCCAAAGCATCTGTTCTCTGACAAAGAGAAAGATTCATCAGCTCTGGAAGCATGTCTGAAGCTGGCTGCATCTGGCAGCAAGTTTTCTGCCACATTCCCATATCCTTCTAATCGACTGAAGGAAATGCCTATACCCACCACCATGTGAGTTTGGAGTCTTTAGTTTAAAACAGTATGAAACACACTGCTCAGACAAACACCTACTACACAAATTCATGGAAGAAACATAAAACAAAGGCTATTAGCAGAATGCAGTCAAAAAACATGATGAAGAATATGCAAGAAGCAGTTAGCTGTCTTCCATCTTTTTTATCTTATTTGTAAGAGATACCTATTTCAATTCACATTAGAATTAGCATTTTCAGAAGTTGAAATAGTCAATTTTCCCCTAGTGTTTCCTACATTTAAAATGTGTTCTTTGTAATTAGAGCTTTAGAATCTGCTTACTGAAAAGAAGCACACACTACAGATTCAGAAGCTTTAATTTCTCTATGAATACAAACAATATGAGTAACTGGACATAAAGAAAGAGGTTTTAGTACAATGAAATAGGTGTATCTATCTCTTAGAAGCCTGAGCATCAGAAGAATCTTCCACATATCAACCCTAAATGAGATTTATCTAAGTCTTAAGACTTACTTAAGACTTATATTTTGAGATTCAATTAAAGCTGCCTCCTGGCTTTTTTTAAACACAGTATGATGGTGCATGGCATTAAACACAACTACATCAGTTTCCCATCTAAAAGGAAATAGTTTGTGTGTCCTGTAAATCAAGCTCTGAAGAAAACGGAAAGAGGAAGAAAAAAAAAAAAAAAAAGACTTGTACCAATTTGGCTTGTAATTTAAGCACATGCTATTTCTTATTATATGACTGGCTTAATTTAAATGCACCTTCACCTAAGAAAGCATACAGCTTTTACGCAGATTTACTTGCTTTTATAATTTCTACTTTTAAGCAAAAGAACTGACAAGATCATATGAAGCGAAGTCAGCAGACAGATCAGAGGTTAGCTTTTAGACCACAGGTACTTCAGAACAGTCTTAATACAGAACTGACCTTTTTTTCTTTTTTTTAATACCTTTTGGAATGTTCTCAATAGCCTTTAAAGGGAATTACCAGTAACATATGAAAATGAAGAGGGAACAAAAGATACCTGGATTACTCCCACAGAACAACATAACAGCAGAATTATTATTTAGGGTCGGGCTTTTTTAATGGTAAGAACATACACTGCTACTAGGAAAAGAACTACCTCATTACTTTGAGATGTACTATAAAAACCAAATTTCAGCCAAGCAGACAACTCTGAGACTTCATCTAATCAGTATTTACTAACAACAATCAAACAGGAGTTACACTTCTTGCAACATCTTATCTGCTTTCCAGCTCATAAATGCACCACTCTAGTCTCTCGACCGGTTGCATGGGCAACTGATGAAGACAAGAACAGAAGAACGTAAGGGCAGCAAGAGAACAACATGAAAACAGATTCAGTTAAGGGTCTAATGAATGCAACTTCAATGTAAATAGGATTTGTCACTCTTCATCTTCCTCTAGATGACAGAGTATCAATTTGAGCACTTTTTCCCACTGGCTGTTTTTCTCCACCCTAAAACCAGATTCTCATGATAGTCATGAGGTAGACATCTTTAAAAACAATTTACTGCATGCACTGCCAGTGTGAATTTGTTTTTATGTTACTGGGATTATTCACCATATAGCTTTTAATACTTTTAAATGACCGTGTAAGCAAATGAAGGAGCAAGCAAGTATTCTGTGAAATATTCTTAGTATTCATTTGAAGTTTCCTTCTTAAAGTTACAGAAGATAAAGCAACAACAAAACACAATCCTCAAAACCAACACTTGTAGACCTCAACAACAGCAATTCACACCGAGGTTTAAGCTATCCCTTAAACAGAACAGACTCTTGTTCAACTCTCATCAAAAGGCAGAAATCCAGTTTACAGTACTCAATGGATTACAGCAGGTTTAGCAGGAGGAAATATGGTTTTGCTGTGAAGATCTACCTCTCAAGACTTTCAAATTCTCTCCTTCAAAAGCTGTCACCGTCAGTGCCAACCTGCAGCAGCGAGTCTCCTTCCCACTTTACAATTAATTAATAGAAAGGATACGACTAAAAAAAAATCTCAGAATCTGTTTACGAAAGTTATTCCACAGGCAAACGCTGCCACAAAAGAAGTTAAAGAAAGCAAAGCAAATGGTTTCTTAAAAGAATAAGAAGTCCCAGAGGACTTTATAACTCCTCTGTGCTATGTAGCAACACGGGTTACAGATTCTTCTTGTCTTCAGCCATCTAAATAAAATTGTCACACTGTATCAGCACCAAGCTAAAAGCACTGATCAGAAAGGGCATCGGTCTGAAAAGTTCAGAACTGTGCAAGTTCACAGCATTTTAAACATTATAAGCACTTTTACATTACTTAGGAAAAACGATCCCAAACGTAAGGAGGCTTTCCTCTTCACTGTCCTCCCATTGAAAAACTGCGGATGTAAAGGAAAACAAAAGAAAGGAAGTACATTCATCGCTGAGGGGACTTGAGCAAAGGGGCTTTCTAAACAATGGGCCAGACTTTATGTAGTTTGAGGTGGTGCTCCGTTTTGGCGAAACAGTGTAAAAAAAAAAAAACCAGTAACTATACCCTATACTCGATTGTTGTTGTCACATGCTCTTTAATAACATACTTTACAAATAAATAAATAAATAGATAGACAGACAGATAGATAGATAAATAAATGCATGTTGCGAACGTTTCATAAACGATCCAAAGAGAGTATACGGCTCCAGCCCCGAATTCAAATGACACACGGCACCATCATTTTGCCGTAACCCACAGTCCATTTGGGAAATGTCATTTTTCGGAGTTGACGAACGCCAACGGGAAA
>NW_009726973.1:0-42099 GCF_000703405.1 Apaloderma vittatum | reverse complement strand
GAGAGGAGAGGAGAGGAGAGGAGAGGCCAAAAAAAAAAAGAAAAAAGAACCCCCTCACAAAAAAAACCAAACACAAAAAAACCCCACCCACAAACAAAAAGAGAGAAACAAAACTGCGTATGTGTCCAACAGTAAAATCTGGAACTAATCTAATAAACCAGAAGGTGAGACTGAATTGAGAGCTCTAGCAGCACAGGAGCAAGCGCACTAACTGTCCTTGAAATGGGAATCACGCTGAAGTTAAGGTCAGATGCATGCATATGACAACCAGAACAGCAGTGCTAATTGTGTAACATTCAGACAAGGGAGAAAGAAAGGTGGAGAATAAAAGAGGCAGAGAGCATGCTGCTGCCTGTGACCTTACTTAAGGTAACAAGATAACCTTTCACCTGCACTATACACCTGCTTGATTTGGCACCACTGAGATACAGCAAAGCTGACCCAAAAGTCAAGCCTCTCTGACAAGCCTTTAAAACAATGTTAACCCCCTCTTCCATGATCAGATCTCCATTTAACAATAGATCTTTGGGTTTTGCATTAAGGTAACCCAGGAAGCAGAATTCATTCCTCATTTGAGCTGATTTCCACGGCAGTAAACTATAATGATGCATCTGGAGTGCTAAACATATTGCAAATGAAGGCATTCTGATTTACTCTGTGCTGGGGGATTTTTTGTTTGTTGTAGGTTTTTTGGTTTGGTTCTTTTAAACTCCTCCTCTGCCAACACCAGAAAGACAAAAGCATTCATTCTGTCATGGTCCCAGAAATACACAGTTAGGTGAATTTGGCTCTGGTTATGATATTAAAGGCTTCTTGGCCTCTTGCCAAACTCCAGTCATCTCATTTTTAATCCTGAATCCCTGCTGCCTGCATGTCTTCTGCATGTCTTCTAGCTGAAAAAGAAACTATTCAGTATCCCCCAATCTGACATCTGCTTTTCTTCAAAAGCCGGATAGTCTTCCTTCCTCCTCTCCTAGGTCTGTGAGCACCAGCAATGTAATTTTCTGGCCTGCTGTCTTTCCATAGAGAAGGGCACATCATTTCTTTTCTGTAAAAAAAGAATTGGCCTTTAGAAAATTTGAGAGTGAAGGCATATTTCAAATGTTGCATCTCCCTTTGAGCCTCCAGGGATGTAGGAGACATTCCAGGCTGAGAAAAGTTGTTTTTTCTTTCCTTTCCCAGGTTGCCATTCCCTCTGCTCTTCACCTTTACTGAGATATAAACTTAGGTAATGTCTTCCGCAAAGGGCCAGAGAAGGTGGTAAGCAGTCAGGAGAGAGGAACACCACCGCATTATGATGCTTAACGCTGGAGTCAGAGGTGACAGTGCTCTGGGCAAGTCTCCAGGCCTTGCTGGCACAGACCAGCTGTTGTTAGAAAGAGCGAGCATTAGCAGCCTGAGTCAGACTCTCCCTTCTGCCCCAGTCCTTTCTGCTAATATTTATTAACTTGACTATTTCAGTGTTCAAGACCCAACATAGTTGAGCTCTGATTCAGATTTCTCAGTAATAACCACCCCAAAGCATAACATTTCTCCTCCCAAGGTGGACAGAGGTCTGTGCAACGTCTTTGTCCCTGAAGGCAACAGGGAAATTTGCAGACAAACCATCCTGGCTGCCTTCATTTTCTTCCTTCTCTCCATCCTGTGGAAACAGTGTTAGCAACACTTTCGATGGTGCCTCGCCTCAGGCCACCTCTCTCCTCGGATGCTCTCCTCTGAAAAAAGGGAAAGATAGCTTTTTGGAGGAGCCCTGAGCCTGTGTTCATCTCTGGGAAGAAAGGCAATGAAAAAGAAAACCAGATATATGGGGCTACAGGCAATCTGCTGTGCAGTAATGATTTTTCACTAGGTAGGAACCTCTCTCATCCTGCTATGACAGCTTGCAGCACTCAGCACACAGAATGAACACTTGTTCATTCCTAGGGAAAGTGGTGCCCTGGCTAGTCTGTCCTATTCAGTCAGTAGCAATGCTCTTGACACAGCATCTCCTGGCAAAGAACTACACATCTGAGATACATGTTTTTCTCAAGCAGATGCACTCAGCAAGCTTGTCTTTGCAATTATCACCCTTGAACGTGTTTGCATAGTGGTAAAATGCTGCATACGCTGCTGCTCAGGGTAGACGGGGTAGACAGTGAAATCAAGCTGAAACTGCAGTTTAGGTGAATACATCATTTAACTGACAGATCTGTCAACAAGACTGAGAAGCCTAGGACTGTCTGGAAGATGCTTATGAGCTACAGATCCTAATGCAGCCCCAATGGCTGCAGACACACCACAGGTTTTTGCAGTGCTGTGAACAGACAGCTGGCCATGTGGGATATTACCGAGTGGGCTCATCACCAAAACCTCCTGTCAGCCCACTTCCATCTTAATCCATCTCCCTTCCTACAGTCATCCACACCCCTCTCTGGCTGCTGATGTTTTTGCACGGTTTTCTGTGGGTTTATCCTGTCAATCCAGACTCATCCTCATGGATGCCAGCAGTAAATTGCTGCTATCTTTCATAGGGTCACAGCAGCCTCTGCATTTGGGAGCTTAGCCTTGGCCTTTGCTGAAGTTAGAGAGGTACAGACTGAGTCTCAGAGTCAGGGATCACATTTCCAGGCAGAGACATTGGCTTGCTGAACACACACAGGGAATTACAAAATCTTTGCAGTCTGTTATGTAGAGTGAGGTTGATAACTTTCCCAGTGAGCAAAATGCTGGTGATTCATTGACCGGATTGCTCAGTGTCTCAGTGATCAAGGATAGCAATATCTACAAAATTGCTGAGCTTTTTAAATCCATTTTGCAAACTCCACATGAGAGGAGAGGCAGGAGGTACTGAAAGAAGGAAATATTAACACTTTTGGATACACCTGCTGACTGCCACCATGAAATCTGCATTTTCCAGCATTTTCCCAAGGCAGCACAACGTGTCAAAGAAGCCCCAGAGATTTAAGGTTGGAAGCAAGCACCTGCTCAGGCTGGTTGTGTTAAACATATTGATTTCATAGAGCAACATCAGCTGTAGTGACTTACTAGAGAGAAAAGAGCAAGGAGTCTGAGGTGCGGGTTAGGAGGAAAGGAGTCAGCCAGCTAAACACAGCTTTGTGTGAAAAGTGACATCAAAATATCAAAGATAAAATAGTGATGAGTTTGAAGGAGGTGAGGAAAACAGATGAGGAAAAAGCAGATTGAGATGATGAAGAAAGTGGGCAGGAGAGGACTGGATATTACATTTGAAGAGAGATTGGACTTCGTTTATTTAGTGGAAGTCAAACTAAAAGTTAGAATAAAATACAAATAGAAAAGGAGATCTTTCAGAAATATGCTTATACTTTTTGTGTCAATATAAATACTGCTGTTTGATGCAGTAATGCTTTTTCTGTATTGTGGGTTCACTGCATCCCAGATCATGAGGGGCTCTATATGCTGCCACCTGAAAAAGCTGATTCCATACATAAAAACTGAATTATGAAAAAAAAATGCAGCATTGACAGACAGCACTTTAACAACCCGCAGGGAAATACCAGATGTTTGTGGGGAGCCTTTTGGGCATGGTGGGATTCATCCACTAGCTATACAACTCTAAAAATACTTTTATACAGCTCTATTTTCATGACTATCTAGTATATAGGATGGCATTTCCACAGAGCAGTTTGCCTCTCCGCCTGTCTGGGAGTGTACACACTCAAATCTACTTGCACTAACTATGTAAATAATTATATATATAACTGGTTTATATGCCTTACCACTGTGCAGGTGCAAAATTGTTTGTAGGGAAATGATCTTGCAGACCTAATGTATAATATAGCTGATGTTTGTTGTGGCAATGATCATATCCATTCTGTAAAGGGTAGATAGCAGACTAATCTGTGATTTTGTTTTTCTCTTTGAATCCTAACAGAAAATGGACCCCGTCTACTTGTGGTAGCAGAGCAAGCTAAAATCTTCTCACATCGGGGTGGCAATGTCACACTGCCTTGTAAATTTTACCATGAACACACATCAACAGCTGGCTCAGGAACCCACAAAATCCGGGTCAAGTGGACCAAACTCACCTCAGATTACCTCAAAGAAGTGGACGTCTTTGTTGCAATGGGACACCACAGAAAGAGCTACGGAAACTACCAGGGCAGAGTGTTCCTGAGGGAAAGCAGTGAAAATGATGCCTCTCTTATAATCTCAAATATAATACTAGAGGATTATGGGAGGTATAAGTGTGAGGTGATTGAAGGATTAGAAGATGATACAGCAGTTGTAGCTCTGAATTTGGAAGGTAGGTAACACCTGAATTATACTTAAATTCAGATTTGCGCAGTGTGGAGGAACATCTATATTTTTTCCCCTAGTGTTGCTGATATTGTATTATCAATGATAATAACAAGCTGAGAAGTGGGATTCATTGGGCTCTGAGGCTCTTGGCCTGACAGCCCATGGCAATGATCATAAATTGGAGTAACATTAGGAGTTCTAAAACTTGTGCTAGCCTATGACATATTCAGCTCCCAGCGAGACAGTGTGAGGGAAGCCAAAAAAGGAATGACAAAACATAATATAGAGAACTCCATATGTTTAAAATTGGCTCCCATCACTTTACAGCAGTCATTGCATATTTTCACAGTAGACTTAGGCTAAATTGTATTAAATATTCCCCTAACGGCCATTTTACATAACTTTCAGATTATTGAGAATATACAAGTCTTCTTGTAAAGAGGAAAAACATGAAGTGGTTTTCCAGAGACAATGGTTTGATTTTTTCCTGCTTTATAATTACATAAAACATATCCCTGTATTGCCTGCCAAGATAACCCCTACATGTAATATGCAGTCATTTCCCTCAGCAATGTTCTTAAAAACAATAGAGTAAAAAGTATTATAAAAAAATAGTGAAACAGGTTTGAAGAGGACCAGAAATTCAGCTTTCCTTTACTCTTATGAAATTCAGATAAATTTTATGAGATTCAATGCATGTAAACCAGCATTTGACCTTTTTTCCCAAAGCCCTGCACTGGACTCAGCAGTAAACTAAGAGTCTTGTGAAGATGTCTCCCTTACCGGTATATTTGCTAGTAAGCATGTGCCAGAGAGAATTTTACAGAAGCCACGCTATCTGTTAAAAGCAATTAGGAAGAAAAAAAAAAAAAAAAAAAAAGAAAAAAAGTAAATCAAACCACTGGCTCTCACAACTATAAACAGGTGAAATATATGACTTTTTCATTGAAGGCTGTTGTACGTTATTGTTATGCTGCACAATAAGACTGACTGAGTGGTTCTTGGAACCAAATAGATGTCATGGGCTTAGCTTACTTCTTTACAGCTGTTTTCCACTTCCTGCCTGGAGGCTGCTGAAACCTTCCATTTCTGAGTGCAGAAAGGGCCTGCACAGTTTCCATGCCAGCAGGACAGTCAAATTACGTTATTTCACCTCATATAATCCATCTTTAATAAGAATGCACACTGTTCCTTTCAAACTTAGGAGTTAAAGAAAACTGGACATATATGTGTCCAGTTTAAGCTATCTAAAACAGTTCTGAGTGAAGACAGAAATGAGTAGGAGGAAAAAGCATTTTACTTTCTTCTTCTCTGCCAGCCAAAGGCTCTTCTCTGTGTTTAATTTCCTTCCCTCTTGAGCAGGCACTGCAGTGCTAGCTACTTGCAGCTACTGTCATTGAGACAAGCCACTGAAGGGAGAGCAGTCTGTGCTTGGCACGCTCTGCCTTGACTAAGTGAGAGCGAGGCTCTGGTCATCTGCCCAAGCTGCAGGTATGGGCCCACTGATCAGGAGATTTGCTGTAAGGTGGGCAACCCCAGGGGACAAGAGGGATCCAGCTCACAGGTTGGCTTCCAGACAATAAGGATGTTAATAAAAATGCAGTAAGTGGAGCTGTGAATAGTAAGCACCATGTAATCCTGGTCACAAACATGCTGCATCTGTTTAGCTGTGTTTGACCTCCATCATATCTCTTCTCCTTTCACCCTGTTGCGTAGAGGGTCCTGCAACCCACCCCTGGGTGCTGAAGATGCTCAATAATTTGCTAATAATTTAGCAAGTTTCTTCCGATAGTCTTTTTACATCCTAAGTACATATCTCTATCACACCCTGAGATATTCCAGTTAATTAGCTAGATGCCTTGTTCCCCATCAGATACTGGCATTTCCCTGTGTTATACAGCATTATGGTAGTTTTGTCAGTGTAAAAGGGTCAATGCCAATGTAAAATCTTTAGTGATCATTGGCTCACACTTGCAGACCAAATACTCATCTGTTGCCACTTAGCATTGTGTCTCTGAAGCAAAAGTTCATTAGCTTTCTGCTATTAAAAGTGAGGGGATTGCAGTACAAAGGCTTCCGCTGTGCCAAGAGTGCTTGGGGAAGAGGAGATGATGATGGGTGGAGTGGCAGATCAGGAAGTTTTGCTTGAAGCTTGGTACAAATCCTTGTGAGGAGATACACCTTACAAAGGCAATATATGATAGATACAGGGCTGAGAAATCAATGAGAAATCTTTTCTTTACTGCAGTAACACAACTGAAAAAATGAGATTTTCCACCTTTTTTGCTGCAGCTGTTTCATGCTGCAGGACGAGCATATTGGATACAAGGTCTGGGTCCCACCTCCTGATATGCACTAACCCCTCTACCTTACTGCTGCTACTCTAAACAACGTCTCCCTCTGACATCCCAAGTCATCTCCATCCTGTACAGCAGCACCAGTCCTTCCTGTGTGCACCCACCTTTAAGTTAATTTGTAAGGATAGGAGGAATCTTGTTTCTTCAACCAAGTGTGTTCCAATCTCTGCTCAAAGTGAAGTTTATATATTTTAACTAGTGTCTGGCTAACACAAGGAATAACATCTTAATGGTTTCTGTCAGACATGAGACAAGTGTAAGACTGTACACTTCTGACATTACAGAGTAGTGTTTCCTAAACTGACAAGAAATTTTAATTTGTCAAATGTCATGATAAAATGTAACTTTTCAAGTGAGGTAAGACTAGTGAGTGTGTCAGTGTCAGTTCCACTTACGCCAACAAAATCCACGGCTTCTGGATCTACATTACATTGAAATTTCCCTCTAAAATTGTAATGATTAAAATGCACATATATTTACGATGGATGTCTACAGTTGACAGAATATATTCCTCTGTCTGCATGCTCCTGTGCTTATTTTTTCATCTCATCTTCAGCTTTGTGTAGTGCTAACTTTAATTGCCGTTTATTGTCTTTAAGCAATGCAGATCAGATCAAGGAAAAATCAATCTTTGGACAAAAATAAAAATATAGAAACCTATTCCAACATTCTACATCTGTTATAAATAACAAGGTTAATCTCACAGTGGGAAGGATTTGCATCAATAGCCTAATCTCCTGAGATAGTGGCCCTAAGGATGTTAATTGGCAGCAAGACAAAGCCATTTATATCCAGGAATGCCCACTAGCAGTGCAAAACAGCTGATCACTCCAATGGGAGCTCTCTGTGCAAACAGTATAACTTCGGCTAGGCAAAAGCATGGTGAAATATCAATATGGAAATAGTTGACCTCTACCTCAATGGACCTTGTTTCTTCTCCAAATGTGATAGTGTTCTATTCTTATTATACTTAAAGGCCTCCTGGGATTGTCATTAAATAAACTCTCCATAATAATTAGGTAATTTTAGCTTTGAAAAAACTGTAATTAGATTCAGTCTGTGTTTGTTAGATACCTTACATGTTTTTGGTGTATTTTCTTTGCTAGTAGTTAGTGCAGAAACACTCCATTTGCCCCTTACAATAGTGAGACAGTGCTGTCTAGCAGTTAAAGCTCAGAACTAGGATTCACTGCAGTATTTGACAACTACCATCTCTAAGAACTAGTCAGTCATGTCATGTTACTCATCCTTTTTGGGGCCTTAAGTACAAGGACTGGTCTAAGGGCAGGAGGGTTTGGCGGGCAACGGTAGCTGCAAGAAATGTCAAGTATGATAGAGAGCAGGACACTTTTTATGTTGGCACTGTCACCAAAGACATTTTGTCCCTGAATTGGCCTTATGCTCCCCCTGCACATAAAATACAGATTATGAGTTTTACACTTTTTGTCAAATGTTCTGACAGTGAAAAGTTTAACAAATTAGAAGGTCTCCTATGGCAGTTAGATATTGTTGCCCACGTTATGAGCAAAGAAATCGTGCTCAGCTCACATTGAATTTTCTTTATGTTGGTGTTTTACTGTTCTACGCTAAATTTGCTTTATGTTAGTGCTGTACTATTTTCCTTTCTTATGAATACTGGGCACTTTAGTGAATCTCACTACATCAGGTCTGTATGCTTCTGCTTCCCAGGCATGCAAAGTATTGAGCGCTGGCCCTCGTTTAGACTGCTTAGGCACACATTTTGTGTCCTATTCCTTTATGAGGTACAAGGGCCGGGTGATGAAGAAAGTGGAAGAATGCTAAGCTGCCAAAGGCAGATTTTTACTCTATTAGAAATATTTTCCATAGTTTCTATCATCAATGAGAGGCGATAGTTTTGCAATATAGCCTATAAAAAAATTACTTTGTCTGTTGAACAGTACCAGAAACTAGCAGATCTGGATAAAGCCATTAAAAATCTCTCTAGGAAACTATTTCTACATAGAAGCTAACTCTTTGGGTGGCATTACATGAACCACAGAAACCATCACGTTTTATGATCTTGCTTAGAGGTATGTTAGCCTTTATGTCCAAGATAGAGTTAGAAAAAGAACAGCTATCTCTTTCAAAAACAGACTTTATAGTTCAAAATAGATCAAACAAATCCATAAGCTTCATATAAACAAATTCTTCCAAATTGTCAGAGCTATCATTTTCTAATCTAGTCATCTGCTCTTAAGCTCGATGTAAGAAATGAGAAATGCATAGCTGAAACCAATATGAAACCAACTCCATGATCTCAACAGCAAGAAAAATCAGATTTAGCCTAATACTGTATGTCACATTTGTTTCTTCTGTGTGTTACTGTTACATTTGTACACAATGTACAAAATTTTTTAAAAATATTATTTGCTTGAGAATCTGTTGTACTCTCTCCTGCAAAGCTGATTTTATAGGACACACTCTTTGTGGGTCCCTAGAAGATAGCAAAAAGTCTTGTAAGACAACAGGAGTTTGTCAAGTGTAAGTCAAGTGTAAGTAATTCCTTCTGTGACAGGGTAACAAGTCTTTGCAGACATAGCTGTGTTTGCAAGTGCTGTGAAAAAATGATACTTGAAAGATGCAAGTGAAGTAAAAGTTCAAGGTACAGCAGCAAAAAAATACCTGAAAATGATGTCCCAAAAGAAAAATGATAAAAGAACTAGGACTAATTAGATTCAGGAGAGGAAGGGAAGACAATAGTCCACAAATTTTGATAAAGGTTTTAGAAAAATAAGTGAATAATCTGTCCCCCAGCTAGGTGAGCCTAGTTCGTGTGCCTGTATTTGTCAGAAATAAGCAACCCTGCTGACAACTTGGGTTATAGGATGCTGCAGGCTGGAGAGACACCATCTCAAGCTTCAGTTTCGTTTTTGGGGAGATGGTACCTGCTGACAGCTTGTGGCCCACCCACGGAATCTGTGCTGAATGATCAGGTATCTGACAATCCTGACAGGCAGAGAAATGGAGATAGAGTCTCAAGGAAAATGAAGGGTTTACCACTATTTGCAGAGTTTTTGAAAGCTAGCATGGAAAATTTTGCCATCGAGTATATGATCCTGCCAGCATAAAACTGTACCCTACAGTATAGTATATAGCAAAACCTACTGTTACCCCGTGTTTACACTGGATACAAGAAAACTTGCTTTTTTGTTTGGACTAGAACTCAAGGAAGCCCATTGCTTTACTCTGTCTGTAAAAAGACCATTTTTTCCATGTGAGTCAACAGAAATTTTTGTTATTTTGTTCTATGTGTAAACACTTTTAAAGGTGCTAACTATGTATGGTGCTGGATTAACAGACACCCATAAATTGTTACAGGACCTGAGCTTTCTAATGTTATTTCCTCACCGTGTCGTCTTGGGTAACCATTACAGCTCCCTGCACTAATATTGTGTCTGCAGCAACTGAGTAGTTGCAAAACATTTGCACTGAATTTTAGGGATTATCCACATTTAAGACTCTGAGATAAAAATAACATACAGATGAAACACAAATATAATGTATTTTACATTCTCAAAGAACCACAGCAACTGAAACAGAGTTGCACATCTGCAGAATTGAATGTAAGGCATTCATGGGAATAGAGGTATGCATATGGGGGGGGATATGCTATATATCTGGTTCTTATGTTCCAATTTGCTAGAAATCCTAATTTCCATTACAACAGCTGTCTTCTGGATTGCGATTGCGTTGTCACAGGTGCATACAGAAAGCTTCACCCAGCCCTTCTCTTTCACTAGCAGATTTGTTCTCCACTGAATTGATGTGTCTCAGGTTCTTCCTCTCTTGCTTGGAGGAAGGGACGTCCTTTCCTGGGGGTAAGACCTATTCAAGAGAACCACATGTTTGGGAGAGGAGCCACACTGTGAAGTCTATATTATAAAATAATATTCTCCACTCAGGGTCCACAAGTGGCTCAGCTGCTTAATTAGGGTAGAGAACTGAATCACTATTGTCAGGTTAAGGCTCCTCAGCAAAGTCACTAACCCCATTTTAGCCGTCTGACGCTGGAAGTTTTTGTCTTCCTCCCTTTTTTGAACTGGTTTGTTAACATTTGGAAGTGAGTGTTTTGTCTAGGGGTAAAACACAGAGCTGGAGTCAGGAGTTTAGATTCAGTCTGTAGTTTGGGAACAGTAACAAGACCCAGGACAGCTTTTGTCCACTCAAGAGCAGATGGGATGGATTATCTTTTGACGAGTTATAAGATCCAAGACTAAAGAAAATACTTTGCAATTAAATGAAGTTCAGAACTCCTAATTTGTGACAAAAGGAGGATGAATAGTAAGATAAAATTGATTTTCAGCTAGGTTTGATAGGGAAATGAAGAAGAAAAAAAAAGTTAACTAAGATGCAAGATAATGCAAAGCTACACAAAACACACATAGTGAATATTTCTCTGCAGAACCACTAATGGCCACCCCCCATCTGCAGGGTAAAATTAATGTTAATCAGTTGCAGGCTTGTACTGCAGATGAACTCAAACAAAAATCAGCTTCTATGCAGTCTAACAAATACAGCCCAAAGCTAATATTTCAGTTTCGTGCATATTTATCTTATTAAAACATTATGTCCCAAACTGTCAAACTTATTGTAACAAATTTACATACATATTTAACCCATTTTTAAAAATTATTTTAGAAAACTTAAGGGATCAAATCTGTCTGAATAGTTTCCAATTAATTGTTACTCAATTTTTAGAAGTATGTGAGCTTAGATCTTGATTAAAAAATACCTCTGGTGATTTAGGGGTTTTTTTAAGATGTATATGCACATAAGACCCACATGTACTGGACAAGGAGTCAGTTGTCTGGGGAAGTGTAGTTCTGTAAAAATAATAAGTATTGGATTTCTAATAAAGTAATAAAGCTTGGACTCCTCTGGCATTTGCTATACTTTTATTATAGCCAGTGATATTCCTATCCATTAGCACTGAGGAGAAATGAACAATATTTTAAAAAAAGAGGTGAGGAGAAGGCAGGAAAAACAGAGATCCACTAAAATATGAAACATTTACATCTTCTTGTTTACGAAGTTACAGTTAACAGCACATGTTGTGTTACATTACATTCATGCTTTATAGTTCAAAGCAGCTAATAAATGAAAACCCTTTAACAAAGGATTTACAAAAGTAAAGAACCTCCACAGACTCTCTAGTTAATTGCTGAAGGAGAGCAAAATATTGTTTATTATTACCCTGCCAAGTTTACATTTGCATGCTTTATTTTCTTGGACCAAGTCACTGAAGTTTAGTAATAACAGGGATTGTGTTTAACAAAAATAACACTTCTTGGATGGATGGGCAAGGAAGAGAAGGGAAAGGAAGGAGACACTAAGATACCGGTGAAATAGACGAGTGGGTTTGAGTGTTTGGAAAAAGGAATGGCTTCATTGCACAGTGACTGTCCTGAATGACCAAAATGTAATTTCTCTATCCTATGCTACATTGCCCCAGAGACAAGGAATTTTTTGTAGGCTGGAGAATTCATCAGCAGGGAGAAAGTAAAAAGAAAGATTGGTGTTTATACCGGTGTAAAGCTTTTGGCTCATCTTCTGTGTTATCTTGTCTTTAGTCCCTCTGCATCCTACACCACTTAGTTCTACAGAGATGTTTGAGAATAAACATTCTGATCCGGATCTTCACTGATGCCATTTTATTTAGGCTTGCTATGAGACTGGGCTAAAGCCAACTGTAAAATTTAGATCTGGGTTAATTTTCTACACCCTGCTGAAGATTAGGGTGGTCTCTTTCTAACTTGTTTGTTCCTAGCCTTTTTCCTCTTATTTCAAGAGCCACAGGAGGAGGTGGCTCTTTGGTATTTTCTGAAACATCTTTCATGCTTCAAGAAGTAGTATTTAACTAGATATTTTTCAGAAACTAGGAAATATCCTGCGGAAAAATCTGTCAGACAGCAAGCGTCCTTTGGTTAAACCAGAAGTGCTTTTGGCAGCCATAATGTAGAGAGGAAAGGTGGTGTCTCACATGGCTTCCTACTAGGGCTGTCTTGTGTTGCTGCATGGCTCACCACCTGCAGTTGGGGAAACCTGTCTCCTGCTCAAGGAATTGTGCTCTTTGATGCCCTCTGTGAGGAGCTCTCCCTCCTTGGGTGGTGACAAACTGCCAAAAAACCAGCTGGAAAGTAGCAGAAAACTCTTCCTAAAAACCCCACATTGCTTCACTGATTTTATTTCCCTATAGATTTTCTTCTTTAAGATCTCAGGACAGCCTTGAAATGTTATTAAGCTGGGCATGAAATGCCCTCGCATTCCTAAGATAATGTGAAATAGAAACAAACAAAAAACCAACTGTCTTGAACTTCCCAGGAAATCTTGGCTAGGGTCCATGCAAAGGCCATAGTGATCTATCAATCAAAGCATTTCATTTTAATGTCTATCTGTAAAAAAAAAGTAGTTCATATGCTTCTGTACTAAATTTCTTCTTTCTAGATAACTGCCAGAAAATCCAGAAATCCCATCCCATGACAAAACAGAACTAGGCTGGGTTTTAATTCACTTTTTTTTTAAATGAGAAATTGATCTTGCAGCTGATAAATTTCCTGATGAAAGACATGTAGCTGCAAGATCTCAGTTGGCTCTGCTCATCTTTAAGCACTCCCAGAACGCACAAGGGTGAGATCACAGCAGGGCCAGCAAAGGCTGCAGATGGGAGCAATGTGCAGACCTGGCACAGTTCCCGTTGGGAAAGGGATGATGTTACAGGGAGCGCATCCAGCTAGGTAAAGGCGGCAGTCCTATCCCCTTCACAGACCTAATGGCTGATGTGCTGACGGTATGTTTTGCCCCAGAAATAAAACAACTTAAACCGCTTGACACACAACCTTTATCTCTCCTAACTGTAAATGTGGTTTCCCCTTTCTTCTGCTCATTCGGTGTCCTATAACTCACCCATCTCTCTACCACTTCAGGTGTTGTGTTCCCTTACTCTCCACGGCTGGGTCGTTACAATTTAAACTTCCACGAGGCTCAGCGAGCGTGTCTGGAGCAAGACTCTGTTATTGCCTCCTTTGATCAGCTCTATGACGCCTGGAGGTCCGGGCTGGACTGGTGTAACGCTGGCTGGCTCAGCGACGGCTCCGTGCAGTACCCCATCACCAAGCCCAGGGCGCCCTGCGGAGGGAAGAACACAGTGCCTGGGGTCAGGAATTATGGGTTCTGGGATAAAGATAGAAGCCGATATGATGTCTTCTGTTTTACTTCAAACTTCAACGGTAAGAGTCTTCTTCACTCCTACCTTGTAAACAATTGTTTCTGTGCCTAGCAAAGGAACTCCACTGGCAGCAAGTGGTATCTGACTTGTCAAAGATTACGTTTGGCTTGGAAAATTTTGTTGAATTTACAATGACACACTCACAGGGTGAATTTGTCTTTGCCACATGTTCACATAGGTTGTTTTTACAACACAAAACTTGTATTGGTACGAGTTTCTAATATCTCTGCTTTCACTCTGTTAAAATTTATGTGCTCTTTTAATGTTGATATATGCCCAGTTTATTGCAGTTAAAGTGATGAAGAGCTTTCCTGTTGAATTCAATTATAATTATGATGTTTTACAGCTTAAATACATCACCAAAACAAAATTCTGATCACCACTTCATCTCTGCTGTTGAATCAAGCAGCTCCTGCTCATGTTCCAGGTCTAATATGACTAATACTTCCTTATCAGCAAAGCTATTTCTAGCTTTTATGCCTAATAATTTAGATTCCTAATCTTAATATGCTGCCAAAACCCTGTTCACTTTTGCTCTGAGACTGGTCTGCTCTAAACATTATTTAGTGACTGCAAACTCTTTTGCTGTTGGTAGATGTTACTTCAGGTATGAAATGACTTGATGTCAGCCTGCTGTGATTTCAGGTTTAATATAATGCCTGAAAAGGATTTAGAAAACACGGCTGTGATTGAGAGGAACATTGCAAGTGAACATGTGTAAAGTTTACAATCCTCTACAGCGTCATATCTGTGGATCATTCCTACACAATTTTGCATATGTTTGGATTGCAGCCTATCCAAACCAATAAGCATGGTCTTTTTTGTTTATGCACAGATTGCTTATCCACAATGAAGCATTTCTGTCCTACAGCACACCAAAAAATAAACATAAGCCTTACTCTCAGAAGATATGCTCCAGTGCTAAGTCTGCTCCACCCTCTCAGAAAAAAACCAAAACAAACAGATCCTCAAACAAGCAATATAAAATTAGACTGAATATGGTCTGAAACAAAAGTTTAGCTGATTTTTATCATGCTGCATCATTCCATGAAATACTGGCTCTTTATATTATTGCTTCATTTATCCAAGGTGAAATCCTGTATGAGCTCATCTCTTATATGCAGATTTAATCCTGTACTATAGAAATAGCACTACGGAATAAAATAAACAAAGAAAAAGAATTAAAATATGATAGCTGCATGATTTATAATGCTTACAGGGTATATGCTTGTGACTACTGTTCACTAATCACCACCCTTTTCCAGACTAGCAGCTGGACATTATCTCTTAAGAAAAAAGAAAAAGAGAAAACAAAAAGTAATGACAGGTAAATATTGCCTATGTGTTGATAGAGCAAGTGAGAGAAAGAGGTATTAGGTAAGGTGAGGATAAGTTATACTGGTAGTAGAGAAATCAAAGACAACACACTAAAGTGAATCTCATCCTTGGTGAGTCTGTTAAACCAACCTGCAAGACAAGATATTACACAGATATAGGGTGATATATGGGGCACCATCTTTTCTAGTTCCCTATGACTCAGTGCCCTGTAAGTGTCTCAGAGTGTCAGCAGAAAATCTGGACTTCTACTTCTCTCAGCATCCATTTCCTTAATCACCAACTCACCAGGTTATCTTACCCTTACACGTCCTTGTTCTGTACTCCACTAGTTGTGTCCCAAGCTTACCCTAATATTCATAACGAACCCAGTCACTCTCCCAAGATGCCAACATCCTATTTTCAGCTCAACACTTCAGATAGCTTATGTGTGTTTAACAGCATACATTAGCTTTCTCAGTGTAAAGGGAAAAGCTTATAATAACCCATTTTGCCACCAGGTTGTAATTACCAAAGGCAGTGGTTATGGGCAAAGAGCTATTTTTGTGACACTCGGTATTGATTCTCTCGGCCCAGGGACAGCCAAGGAAAATGAGAAGTGGTTAGGACACCATACCTTTCCAGCAGTCACTGCCACTGCTGGAGTCCCTCGATGGTATGAAACAGAGAAGCCTTCAGCTTTATGTAAGGGAGCTGGAAAAATGCCAATGGCCCCAGGAAAAGGGGAGTATAAGGCAAGCTCAAAAAAAAAATAAATCTCAAAAAATGTCAGTTAGAGGAGCTGCTAGGAGTAAAGAGGGTGAGTGAGGTTTAGATTTCTGCTAACTGGGGGTTTTTTTAGGGAAAGAAAGTCCACAAATACATTATGATCTCAGGAATCTTAAGAAAAAGAGGGAAGGGGGGGCATGGGGCTCAATTTTAAATAGTTCAACACTCAAAGCAAAATGTCTTTGTCTAAAATACGTGCAAAGTTCGTTTTTTAAGTGGAGAAGAAAGGTAAAAAAAAGAGTAAAATTACATTCAGGCATTAAGGTGACAATTACAATTCAATCATCAACACAGTGAGTTCAAATCAAGGCTCAGAGTTTTCCCTCTGGAACTGCTGGATCCTGTCTGTTATGAGCTGAATACACCAAAAAGTATTGTTATAAAAAAGGAGGATTTTTGCCATTAGTAAAGAATTCTACGTGCATTCCTGTTAGTTGCACAGAGAAATTGCTTTAGCGAAGTTCGTCTGCAGTGCAATATAAAATAGTGTTAATACTTCATGAAATTACCCTCTACAGTGTCTTTTCACAGGCTAATGTAAGTACAATACTTGAACATTTTCTTCTTCCTGTATAACTGTTTCATACTGCAATCTGTCTGTTGGTTCATAACAGAACATCTTTTTTGTCTGTGCAAGCAAAACCAAAAACCTGAAAATCTTCCATACACTATATTGTATAGAGTAGTACAAGCAATTTACCAGATTATAAGAATACACAGTGATGTATTTCATAAAACAGTGCAAAGAGTAACAGTAGCATAACTCCATCCATTAAATCCACCGAAATATTGTTAAATAACATAGTTTTTCTGCCTGCATAGAGATAACAATTGGATGGCAACTTGTTTCCCAACCTACTTTTACATTCCTCGTGTTGAGAAAGGCTATTGAAAATGGACATACACGAGTGGGAATTATCTAACAAGTTTGGAAATTCTGTGTTTGATTTCTGAGGGCTCAGCTCTACTCCCCCACAGCCAGTTTCTCCTCCACTTTTTTTTCATTGTAGCAGCTGCTTTAGTCCATGTTCTCTTTAGAAAAGCCAGAGGTTCCTGCCCCATGTGCTGGGACAATCTGCCATGCTCCACAGGTTTACAGAGTCTGCAGACCACCCCAGTTTCTCTCCCTGTCCTGTCCCAAGGAATGAGGATGCTCCTCTTCCATACACTCTCTGTAGAAGGTAATTTTGGACTTCTACACACTACTTTGAGTGAACAAATGTAGATGAAACCATGTGAGGTTTCAGTCTTGACCACTGAGCCCAAAAGGCATAGGACAGAAAATAAATAATGGCAGAGCTGAGTGGCTATTCTTTCCTTAATGTCAAAGGGCTTCTGAAGGAGAACAGTCAATTTCTTGAAGGAAAAAAAAAATGGAAATTTTTTTGGACTGAAAAGTGTTAAGTGAGCTAAATATAAACATATCTATCAGCTCCTCTATAATTAAACATTATCAAAGGAAAAAAAAAGTGTAAGTAGAGCTTTTATCACACTTTCTGCTCATTAACATGCATTTTGTTATATACTTTGAACACAGAACCACAGTGCATAATTGGTTTGTTATCAGCTCTAGCAGAATCAAGTAAAAAAATCGTGTTAACAAAGTTAAAAATATAAAGAATGAATTTTAAGGATCGTGTTAAAAGTGCAGCTGTGAATCACCTGTTAGCTATAGGAATGCATGTGATAAGCTAACCACCTCTGTTATTTAAATGGGAGAAAGGTGTAGAAAGTCTTTTTTGAACGATGCATGCTGACTGCTCATTTCATTATTTCAGAATATTTTACCACTGGGAGCATGTAGCCATTGTTCTGAAAAGAAAAACAAACCTACCCAAAATAAAATTACATACCCTTTCTTAGAAGCAGTTGTTTCCATGGTCACTGCTCATATTGGTGGGCCCGGAAGAGGATTTAAAAAAATGTTCTCACACATTTAATGTAGCCATTTGAAATCAGTTACCTGAGATGATCACTGGGTGTCAAAATACTTATCAGGACCTTATGATTAAAGGAATGGAAAACATCTCACTTTGCACAAATTTTGTTCTTCAGTTTTGAGGAACAATGGCCTCACTCAAACATTTAGCATTGCTGCAAGATATACTGAACTGAGTCTGCTGAGCAGATGATGGGGTCTACATGTTGTGCAAACTACAGATGCACCACGCTGGCTGCTGAGAACTCGTTTTATGGCCCTGTGAAGCCACAAATCTGAGCAGTTTTACACAGTAAAACAACCTGACTTCTGCGGCCTTAAGTTTTTCGGCATACATGTTGGCTGCCGGCTGCACTTGGCATTTCTCCTACTTGTGCTGCCACACACTAGGTAGAGCTGGCTACTCATCTGTCCCTGCACAGCCCTGAAACCACAAGGCTGAGGAAGAGGCTGCCCCAGCAACCCAGTAAGCTGTTCGGAGCAGTCTCAGGTCTGAGCTCAAGTGGTTAGATGCTCGATGGCTGGCTGCATCCTCTCTGAGCACTGCAAAAGAACCCTCCCTCAGAGGCACTGCCTTAACATTTTACACAGAAAATAGGGGTGCTACTGCCTTTCTGTGTCTCTGAAGATGATGGTCCACCACCGAATACACCCAGTTGCAACATACAAACTCAGGATTTAGAACTGAGCTTAGAAAAAAACTCCAAGGGTGGTGCATCCATCAAACTCGCACAGTCAGAGAAGTGTAGGGTATTTGGGTCAAGTTTTCCTCTTTAAGCTGTCCTGTTAACATGAAAAATTTTAAAATAGCTATTATAGATGGGGTTTGATTAGTTTTGCATAAACCCGCTGTCCAACAATTTGGAAGTGAGAAGTTAAATCAAGCACTCTCATCCTCTTTAAGAGTGACCCAACTACCAGATATTAAAGAGAGACACTTAATGTCTCCTCTCCTTCCACAGCAGTTAATAAATACTAAGACTGAACAGTTAGGAACTCTTCTAACCTATTAGCAGGGGAAAACCCAGAAAATCTTACAGAGTTTATTAACAGAGTTTTATTTTATCAGACATTCTGCTTACACATTGCATGCCTATTGAGTTTACTATTAAAGTTCTCGAGTTTAAGGAAGGGGCAGAATATAGGAGTTTTTATTATTGATGTCATATGTCAAAACCCTGACCTTACTGCAAATCCCTAGGAAATTACATTCCATTGGCATATGGTTTGAAGAGCAACTAAAAAAGTAGGTGAAGTTTTTATACTATCAGTGCATATCCCTGTTCCCCTAAGACTGAAATCCTGTTTGCATTGGGGAAACCTCTTAATAACATAGTAGGAACAGGTTTCCACTTAATAAACATTTTCTTGAGCAACATCTTGTAAATGCTTTCAACCTGCTGAAATAGAGTTAAGCAAGCATTTTACAAAGGGGTAGATAATCTACTCTCAACATTTTTTATGAAAATACTGTTGATGTTGTTTCTGACAGCAGTGACATTTTTTAAAATTTTCTGCTCCACCACAGCTGCAATGTAAATGCCCTTTTTTTTTCTGCAATGTCCTTGTCGTGATATACAATTTCCAACATTTACAAAAAGTTAATAGAGTTGTCTTCTGAGCTGGAATTTCTTCACTTAGAAGAAAAGCTTTGTGGGATTTTTGCAGGGATCTGGAGCTGAAGTAACTCTTCATCCTGCTCACCATTTTTCCTTCACCAAGAAAGTGATCTGAGCAGAATTCTGTTTGTGTGTTTACCTGTTTTTTATGAGGAAGAAAAAGGATATTGCTCTGGATTACTTTCTTAATTAAGAAGTAGAATATGCCTTGGAATTATAAGATTCCTACATGAATAAATTCTTTTTCTTTTCAGCTAACCTGCCTCTTACAGGACAGTCAAATTAAAAAGTTGTGAACATATTTGGAAATTATTATTCTTTCAAATAAACAGTATTCCTCTGCAATCCATTTCTACCTCACTTATATAATTGTCAAACCATTGATGATAAATAACCCCAATGATAGCCTTACAGTAAATTTATATTGCCTTGATAAATGAAATTAATGTTACTATGATTGCTGCTTATGGATTAGTAGGGGAGACTTCCTTTTTGGAGCTTTACTTGCCAGCATATGTTTTCATTACCTTGAGACAGAGGTACATTTTTCTTAGTAGCACTATCAGTTCATTGCTGTTTTATGGTAAGGATATATACCCTTTGATGCCTAAAAAGAAACAGAGCTGCAGAACTGCTGCCGGTGGTTTTGACACTGCTAATGAAGACTTACAACAGGCATGGTTTCAATCCACCACAGGCTCAGACTCTGCTTCTGAAAAGCTCGTGCAATATTGTAATTTTCTTACCAAACGAAAATAAATAAATAATTGTGCTTGTACTTAATCAGAAACAAGTCACTGTCTCATCAGAGAATAAAACTGCATGTGCTACCTCCAGCCACCCTCTCCCAAATGATATCCAAGGCCAGATCGTGCTATGCCGTGCTTCTGAGAGGACAAATCATAAGCGGTTTAAGCTAAGGCTGGGAGTGCACTGCTTTGAGTTTTTCACTGATTTCCCTTCTCTGGCAGTAAGTTACAGCTGTGTGAGGTCCGATTTGCCTGAAAACTATGGGGTTCCCCAGACACTTCACTGGATTGTCTTTGTCACCTTGTTGGTAAATGCATCTAGCATCACAAAGTTAGATGCAGGACAAGCACCGTCCTCCAGTCCCAGGGTGTCTTCTATCATCCCTCTCTGCCAATCTTTTTCTTCACATGCACATTCTGAGGAAGAAAATTCATTGCAACAGTTCAGTTATCACTGAGCATAAGCAAGGATGGGGATGCTTTCCTGTCCTGTTAGCAGATAGAAATATAGCCCTACTTTTTTCATTAGAACAGTCTATTTTCTCTAATTGCCTATTTTATTTTTTTTTCACTGCTGATATTTTTAACAGCACAGTGCCCAAAATGCACAGTTCCAATTCAACTGATCTGGTATGATGCTGCAGTGGAACGTCTCCATTTCTCCTCAAAAGCCACCGCTCTATGATACATCACCTTAACCCTGTCACTAATGGCCCTTTTTTCCTTCTTTCTCTTGCTAGGTCGTTTCTACTACCTAATTCACCCAACCAAGCTGACCTACGATGAAGCCGTTCAGGCATGCTTGAAGGATGGAGCTCAGATTGCTAAAGTTGGCCAGATCTTTGCTGCTTGGAAGCTCCTGGGGTACGACCGCTGTGATGCTGGCTGGCTGGCTGATGGCAGCGTCCGCTACCCAATCTCCAGGCCAAGGAAACGCTGCAGTCCTAACGAGGCAGCGGTTCGCTTTGTAGGCTTCCCTGATAAAAAGCACAAGCTGTATGGTGTCTACTGTTTCAGAGCATACAACTGAAAATACCTAGAGCACAAAGTTTCAAATTCATTAAGAACATGTGAAAGATTTCTTTTCGATATGAACTCATGCAAGTTACCAAAACTGTGATAAACCTTTGTTACTTACTGTAAAGAGTCATTTTCATAAACCCAGCCATTTAATTTGTTGGTTTGGGTTTACGGTTCCTTTGATTTTTTTTTTTTTTAGTATTTTTGTAAAAGTATCATTCCATAGATATGTTAAATTAATATAATTTAATGGAAGCTCTAGGTAAGGAAGTTTCTTTAAGCTACGTCATCCCAATAAAATATACTTTTCATGAATGGGGCATGCAATAGAGCTTGACAATTGCTAGAGCACAATTATGGAATGTAAGGCTACTCAAAGCAGAAGCTTTTAAAAGCACAGATTTTAAATATTTGTAGCAGTTTGAGAAACACTGCAAATTAATTATTTCAGGAATTTTGAAATAAGATAATCTTTTTGTTAAAGGGGATCTGTGAGGTTTTGCTAAAAAAACCTCACGACATAGGTTAGAAAATAACTGTTTTCACTGGCTTCACATGGGAGAAACACTGAGTTTAATAAAAGCAGCTAAAACAGTCCGCAAAAATAGGATTAGTTTTACAATTTAAAATCTTGCCTTTCTGAAAAATAAGCTCGTGGACCCATGCATAGGAACAAGCACAACTAATTCTCCTGAACATTTCAATTGTGGTTTTGTCATGTATAAATAAATAATTGATGGGGGAGTTAATAAGTAACTAACAAGAAAACCCTGTTTTCTTCTTAACTCCAATTAAAGATGACTGAAAAGTGTTGTGTTACCTTTGAGTAGCTTTACTGAGTTATTTTAAAACTCTTAAAGGCCATTTGCTAAGCAGCGTATAGCATCTACTCAGGGCAGTTGTATAAATAAACTGCTGGACAGAGAAATTGTAAACTTTAGCAGCTTGATTTTACATTAGCCTTTGAAATGTTATTATCTTAATGAAAGAACATTACAATATTTAATATTTCTTACCTATTTACAAGTCACAAGAAATAAAAATTAGAAAAAATACAATTATGAAGACTTAGAACAAGATTATTAAAAAATCTGAAACCAGCTATTAAAGTTTAAAAGAAAAAAAACTTTATTTCCTTACATCTTATTTGTATCTAAAAAGTACACCTGTTTTTTAAACTATCAATGAAAAAAAATACTATCACTAGCCCCGAGTTACTTAGTTAGTCCTCCTTAGAGTTAACAGAACAAAACTATTGAAATACTTCTTTTCACTAAATCTGCAGTGGTCTAAGTGGAAGATGTTTACCTATATCTGCCAGTGTCAGAGATAAACACACACTGTGCATGGTGCCTAGGATTTTCAGTGCTGCCTAAAGGTCCTACCTGGATACCAGTTTGAGGGAATTTGGATTTCTGATGCAAACTTACTTTGGATGCAGCAATTCTTGGTGCTCATCTTCAGATACCTTAATGCAACCAGTTTTTCAGAGAGCAGGTGCTCAAGGCTTTCTGAAAATTCACTCCACTTATGATGTCTCAAGCTGGATATCCAAAAAACAGAGGCCACTGATTAAAAATATCTTGATCTTGAGTAATCTCTTAAGCAGTTTTTATGTTCTCTATCGGGTATTGGTTCTACCACTTAAAAAATGGAGAACTTTTTTTTCCTACTCTGCGCTTGCTGACTATGAAGATTTCAGAGGACCAATATTTGTATTACACAAAGTTTTATAGCTTCCCATTGTTTCCATATCTAAATGAGATATAGTGGTATTTATCCAAGTAGGACACAACTGGTATGTTTTCATGAATGATTTTGGTGTAGTAATTTTCCCATGGACATCAGTAAATAAATCTCTTTCCCAGAGTTGTTGTGGTCCTGTTTTAAAACTCTGTGAACAAACCAGGAACAATATATGGTAGGATTGTAGTGGAAAGATAATATAGTTTAAGAGGTATTTTATTGGAATTTGTTCCCATCAAGCTCGGAGACAAATTTCGATCTTTCTGGGGATATTTGCGTCCACTGTGGATATTTGATCATACTATTCAGATTCAGCAGTCTCGGTGCCAAAACTCCACCTTTTCTAATTCAGTAGGAATTGAATTTCCTTGAAACTTTATCACTTAGCTATAAATAGAGACTTATCACAAGCCCCTAAACCCAGGTAATCTTTTCTGAACAGACTTTTTTGATATCAGTGTCCATTTTACACATTTTCTCAGTCCACTCAGAACCTTGTCAGAACCCTTTGAAGAAAAAATGGAAATGTAAATGAAAAATATCCCTATAGGATAAGGAACAGGGTATGCAAGACTGGACCACAACCAAAAGGAATACATGTTATTACCCCCTCCAACCTTCAGAAACATGGAAAAAAGAGATCCAGGCTGTTTTCGGTGTCTTTTCTGAGGTTTGGACAGGGAGGTTGTGGGATGGGAAAAGCTACAGGGAATATCCCAGCTGTTACCCCAGGTTGATCCCTAGTTGCTGTAAAAGAAGGAATCCTTTTATGCAGCTGGCTCTATCCTCCCCAAAGATCTGCTAGATCTGGAGGAGGCTGCATTGTTTTCCTACTGCACAGAGGCGAAGAGACTCATGAATTTTTTAAAAAGTTTTTTTTACCTCTCCAGGGAAACCCTACGCAGGGTTTCACCCAGACGCATCTTTTTTGCAGGAATGGGGATTATATTTTGCCTGCATAAAAAATGTACACATCCAACCCACTCTTGGGGCTGGCTAAAGTGCCCTCACTGCTAGACCAAAGGCACTGCGGGAAAGGTGAATTCAGCCTTTCACCAACTTTGCAACGCTCTGGAGATGGCTGGTCAGGTCCTAAATCACAGCGATCTCAGGCTTGCGCTAGCTTATGCCTTCTGTATCCCTCTCTCCGGGCTGGCATTGCGACATCCCGAGGTGTAGCATCCCCCCAACCCACCCCTGCTTTGTGCATCACCCACACCCCAGGCCGGTGGCTGAGCAGGCTCTGCGCCACCCAGATGATCCCTCAGCTCCAGGGAAAGCACCCGAGCTCCCAGCTTGGCAGCACAAAGAGGCCATAGGGCAACAAGAGATTAGGTCTCCGGAGAGGCACTGAGCTGACAGTCGATCACAGATGGCCAAATTTTATCATCCAGTTACGCCTGTAAGTTTGCGTTGAAGATATTGCTTGCTAGGAATCGTACGTCTACTCGGTAGAGACACAGTATGCGAATTTGCATTGGTCACGTTACTTGTGAAGACCCCAGTAGTTTAATTTGGGATCAGGCTAGATTGATATGCAACATTAAACATTATTAAAACAGATACAGTTAATTGGATAGTTTGGTGAAAATATGTTTGTATAAAAAAATAATTAGTTCTAATGTAAGGTATGAAAACCACAAAAAGTGTATGATTACCTGAAAAGTGGGTACAAATAGACAAAAAAAAGACACGAATTATATTTTTTTTTACGGCTACTGACTCCATTTCCTTTTATATGTCAAGTGTCAGGATGTTTTCTTATTTTCAACTAAGCTAGCTAGGTGCTTGGATAAAAACTTTAAAAAGCAGCTTAAAACTGGATAAAAGTCTGTGCTATTTTCTGTTCATGAGAGAATATTCTATCATTAGAATCAATTCACGTTCTCTGTCATTATCTTGTACTGCACAATGTATCTGAATTTTAATGCCCATGAATTGACAACAATTAAATCATGTTGTTCTTTTCAATGCAATGATCTCTGCTTATTGACTGGCCGTTCTTCTACTTCCGTCCCACAAAACATAAAAAGGAAACAAATAGATCAAAGTATGAAAATACTTACTTTGTCGTAGTAAACAAAGTGATTAGAAAACGAGGGGGAAAAAAAAAGGAAGACTACTCTGTGAATATCATTTACAATGAAAATAAACTGTATTCCAAAGCCTTTGTTTTATGCTTCTTTGAAGCATTTTGGAAGTAGAAATGCAAGGACCAATTTCTTCTTTGTGTTCTCTGCCATCTTCTAAAATAAAATAAAGCGTAAATAAGGAAGGCTTTTTTTTTTACAGTTGGTGTCACACTGCATATGCATCGTGAGAAATTGGATGTAGAACAGTGTTCTATGTACAGTAAAATTTATGAAATTACTTATATAATCCTAAGACCTTATAAATTAAAAAAGTAAACAACAAAAAATCACTCTTTGTAATGTGCAACAAGAAAGATTTCCAGTGTCAAGCAAAGAATTAGTTATTCAAAACACTGGGCCAACTTTGAAGCTTCTGTATTCACGCTGTTTTTGTATTCTTTTATTGATCTGTTCCAGATAGTTAACCCTAAAAATTACTTACACTGCATCACTTTGCTGAGAAATACTATTCTTCCAGAAGCTTTCAGTATATGGACCATGTTTTAAAATAGATGAAAAAGAGATTAGGAAAACTTATCACTCAGAACAGGGGAAATATATTTTACCATCAATATATGACTGAAACAAATTTTATTTTCTGACAATTTAGTTTAAAAAATTTTAGAACAGGTAACATTTTCACTTAACAACTTTAATGCATAAAATTAAAACCAGCTTTCACAGAAAGAGTCTCACGAGGACTAGGGTTTGCATTTATAGTAGCAAGTTCCATTGAATGACATCTCACTATTCAAAATAGAGACATTCTCTTCATGTTTGAAAGTGGCTGGATTTAAGACCTGGTGGATCTGCCACAAAAGCAGAATTGTCTAGATTTTTACCCAAAGATTTGGTAAATGAAGTACTAGGCTGCCATTGCATTTAGCTGTTCTCTCATTTATTCACAAAGGATACCAGCAGCTTTCTGTCCAACAACAACAGCTAGCTGTTCTTTTTAAAGGTTTCAAGAAACTGAATCTTACATGGTTGGTTGCCATTTTCTTCCTATTTCAGAAGACTTTACAAAAGTTGCAAATAGCAGAGCATTCAAATTCCAATGCCAGGTAATTTGCTGTATAAAAAGAGATAAGATTTCTTTGAGTTTCTAATCAAAAAACCACACAAATCAACCAAATAATGCTAACTTTAGGAGAAAGGCAAGGTGAACTGATAAAAAATAATTACTACTGAAAAATAATTAATAATTATTATGAATAAGGATGGTCCCTTTAAAAGAGTGGTGACCTGAAAGATACATTAAGAAAAAAAATGAAAACAGAAAGCCATACTTCAGCTCCTGATCTATCACACAGAGTTTGCATTTGTTATATTTTGCATAATAATTATTAAGCCACAAGTTTAAATACATAATTTAAAAAAACCCAAACAAACAAACACCGAAATACATATTAATAATAATGCAAGAGTTTAGAAGGGATTTCTTCTTCTTCATCAAGCCTCAAACTGGAGGTTGGAAATTCTCCTTAGAAGTCCTCTGAGATTAATATTTTCCTCTTTTTGTCCTAGACCATCTCAAGCTCTAAATCCTCAACAAGGTAATATATAAAATCCGTCTATTTCTTCAGTATTGTGGCAGAGGCAAGCAATTGTTTGCCTGATAACAACAGCCCTAACATGGGACTCAGCTAATGAATTATGCACTAGCATATTTTCCAGAGTGTCCAGTGTGTATTTAATGGATTAATTTTTTTTAAAGGCCATCTGATAAAACCAAACTGTTATGCCCTGATACTAGTTGAATAAGAACAGTTTGGGGTTTATTCTTTTCAAAAAACATATATCATAAGGCATTTCAATTCTGTACCTTCTACACTGCTGTTCACTGTGCTTACACACGTGGTGCCATTTGCTTTCTACTTATCTTCATCCTGATTCCTTTAATATCTAGAAGAAAATTGTTTCTACTTTGCTTTTATGTTGAAAAAAAAAATCAGATCTCAAAAGCTTGAAGATCAAACACAAGACAGACAAATTAAGAAGACTTTAGCAGAACTGGCTTTTGATTCTGTGGCATTTTCAGCATAAAATGAATTTATATTCTGTGTTACCAAACATAAGTTATCAGTGACAATTCTTTTTCTTGACTTTTAGGGATTTTTCGAGGTAGATTTTAAATTGTTTGTTAGCACTTCTGATTTGTTTGTGTTTTTTCTTTTTTGTGTTTTTTGATTCTGTGAGAAACCACACCCCACCCCAAAAACCACGCACAAAAGGCAGAGGAAAAATATAACAGAAAAAAAAGGCAACGAGTTATAAAAAAAGTAGATAACAGCAATATCTTAATAATGGTACTGAAGTATGGAAACCAAAGGAAGAATAATAACAAGTAAATTCATAGTTTCTGGTCTTGGGAAGTGACCTTGGTCCTTCTGTCAAAGGTCTGCTAGCAGACACAGGTCCTCACAGCCTCAGGGTAGCCTTGCGCGAGTCACTTTCATGCCACTCTGCTCTCCATCCAGTGCCTTGCTCCAGCCCCAGGAGGGAGAGCAGGGATGGGAATATCCATCAGGTACCACAACAGAGAGCTTGTACCGTGGGAAGGGTGATGTTGCAAATGGCACAGCTGGCAGGAGCTCTGAATTCGGTCTGATTGCTTGTAGATCAGGAAAGCATCTCCTGTGTAATGCCTCAGTAAGCCCCTTTACTAAGGATTTGTGAGCGAACATCAGAGAAAAGGACACTCACCTGCACACCAGGGATGTCCCACGTGAACAGGCAATTTCTATCATGGTAAATTTCATATTTATGTCTTTAATGGTCTCTAGCTGAAGAAATACTTAAACTGTTCACTCAACCCTGCTTAGCCCTTCCTTGAACTTAAACATCTGCTAGCTAAGTGTTTCTAAATTTGTGACTATAATGAAAATAACAATTATTTCTTCCGTTAAATGACAGTTTAAATGCTGTGCAGATGGGCTAAGGTCACAACTACATATGGCTGTATGTACACAAAAAAATAAAACCAAACAATGAAATTAATGGAAGGCATCTATATGGTTTTGAAGTGTATTTTCTGATTATCTCCAGTTCTTGTCCACTGGCTTGTTTTAGAGAGTAATTTTGGTGTGCATGAATTAGGTACCCTTTGGAGGAAAAAAAATTGGACTCTCAAGCTGAAGTGGACATCAAATGCCTCCGAGTCACACATCTCTAGTGTGGATTGTTGTTTCTGGGCCCAAGCTGAAAAAACCCCTACAGCTCACACTGTGCAGGTGTAGGAATCTCAGCACTAATTTTTCTGTACTCTTGAACCATTCTTGTTGCATTGAATTACTTGCCAATGCAGACGTAGCACAGATGGACAACCTGGAGTGTTGTTTACAAGCCTGTGGCTGCAGGGATAACGGTATTTCACAGCAGTGTTAGCTCTCGGCTGCCAGCAGTGTTGAACACAGCACACTTGCACCCATAACACAGATCTCCTCCAACTGCTGGTGAAGCTGGTAAGGCTCCCACCACACCCAGTGAGGCTTACAGAGGGCTTTCGCTTTGCAGGTATCTTTATAGCCCTGAGCACTTTGCACACAGAAATCCCTAATAATTCCTCTTCTAAATTTCATAAAAAGAACAAACAATACACATTTTTATGTCTGAGTGGTGCTATCCTTGCTATTCTCTGTTTTTTTTTTTTGTAGTGAGGGGCCCAAAACTGAACACAGTGCTCAAGGTGTGGCCTCACTAATGCCAAGTACACTAACGCCCTGCCCTGGTCCTGCTGGCCAGAGTTCCTGATCTGTTGGCCTTCTTGGCTACCTGGGCACACTGCTGGATGCTGCTTTCTGCTCTGGGTCTTTCATGCCCAGTAAAAGAGCGGGAGTGGAAGGAGCGGTTGGCAGTGATCGGTACTGAAGAATCAAACAGTGAAAACTGGTGAACCAGTTACACCAGTGTAGAAATTTTACAGGGCAATCACAATACTGTCCTCCAGGAAGCCGACAGTCCCTTTTGCAATCTCCCTTGTAGTGATGTGTCAGGGTTGACATATGGTGACAACGTTGGTGTCAGTCTTGGACACTGACTGTACCTCAAAGTACACAGACATGAACAAAGGATGCAGCTTGCTTTGCCTAAGCTCTCTGAAGTTGGACATTAAACCAAACGGCTCTGAAATATATTCTCAGAGTTAGGCAGTTTCAAAAATATGTTTTAAACCTGTTTGCACAGCCTGTCGAAATGACAAGATGAAAATAAGGTTTGAGAGTAGTTTTCAAGCTGATGACTGCGTCCTAACCTGTCAGCACTAAACTGCAATCACACCGTTTTCATCGAGTTGGTATATCCTAATCAGCTCCAAAAGATCCAAGTAATCTTGTTTCTGTCCATCCATTATAGGAAGCTAACAGTAAGTTTCTTGGTTTAGTTATCAATGCAGCACAGCATTATTAGCATGCACTGAGTGTTGCTTGTGTGGAAAGCCAGTTAAAATAAAATTTTACGCTGTTACTGAATGCAGTCAAGTACAGCTGAGCTTTACCGCATCAGCTTGTCTCAAGGGAGTTTCTTGGGATATTTAGTTTTGAAAAATACAGTACTCAGCACAAAACTAACATTGGGGATATTTTTAACCCTTCTTTTCGTTTTTCTGCCTCTTTACTCTATAGTAACATGTTCATCTTTATCACACTAATATATGCACAAGAATGGCCTCAGCTGGAAAACACAGAGCTATGAAAAGGTTTTCAATTCCCACAGCTTTTCCAAACATCAAATTATCTCAAAGAGAATTATCATAAAAGGAGTTCATCAAGCATTGCACCAGGAAAGCCTGTCTCCTTGATTCTTAAAACATGACCTTCAAGGCTGAATACTTCCAGAAAAAAAAATAGTATCTGCATTTAAAAATTCCTAAAGATAGTGTATATATCTTGGTCTTCTCTGGAAAAAGGAACATAAGTTATACATAAGCCCTTAAAAAAGAAGCACTCTACAGAAGAAGAACACTGGGGTTTACGATAATTCTCAGTTACAATTAACATTACTTAAATAGGTGCTCATTTTTCCACGCATTTTTCAACATAGACTGATGACTCACCACACAAAAGAACTTGATCATTTTCAGCCAATTCTATCATATATTCTTTAAAAAGGCTTTTCTCAGGTACATGTAAGCTGCAGTAGCTATGCAGTAATCAGTAATACAAGGTTAACAGTACATGGAATTCAATTAAGCTTTTTAGAGGGAATTTTATATTTCCCACAGCCTAGTAGACTTTTAAGTAACATATATTATAATGCTAATTTCAGAAACATGGGGGATCAATATAATTATTAATGTACCTTTTATTTGCATTGTTTTCACTTCTGAAATGCTGTTAGGCCTCAAAAAAATATAAATAATTATCCTCTATAATGTTAAACCAACAGCTGAGAAACTAGGGGTGAAATGTCACATGCTGCCCCAGTTGTGTAAGTACCCAGTATGAAAACAGATATACCAAAACTACCTCTAATTGGGAAATTCATTCCCGCAGACCCAACTTACAGTAACTGCATCAACAGAGCAAGAAACATGTCCTCTATCAAACACCAAAGAGCCCTTAGACAGCTCCACTAGAAAAAAAAAAAAAAAGACAAAATAACCAATATAACCAACATGTTTTGCTTCAGATACAAACGAATCACTGTTTTGGATTAAAATGCAACTAAAGCAAGAGGAGTTGCAGCAAGTGGTAAGGATGCAGTATTTCTGCACCCTAAACTTTTAAAAAGACTGACCAGCATTGGATACCAAACTACAAAAAACCTTGTCTGAGAAAGATCCATCAAGCCACAGCCCAACCAGCCTAGTGGTATTTCCAGACCTGTGCAGCAATCGATGTGCAACATCACTATGGGTTTTACCACAAACTGCCTCATCAGAGCTGCTTAAATTTAATCCTTTATGAACACAGGCCTGTCTCTCAGTGTCCTTTAATATAAAGGCATAGCCACAACTTAAGGCTTTGCAGCAAATCTTGATGGGTTAATATATTACATCAATGCTCTACATAAATGCAGATGAAATAGCTCACTAATGCAGATCATTGTTTCAGGATTTACATCGCCTGGGGTGATCTGCTCATTTGCATTTCTTGAACATAAGTGTTATTGGTCATTAAGACAGCCAGCAACATATGGAAGAGTCATCACCTGCGCTGCAAAATGTATTGCCATACGCCAACTGAGCATACATGTCTCTGTCACCCCTTTCCACTGGGTTATGCCATGTTAGCATGACATTGCTGCCCACATCATCACCCTGCCTCTGTGAGAACACATCAGGGCCAAATTCAGAGTCAGATTGGACATTGCAATGATGAGCTTTGGTGTGTACCTTGGAGGCATGCTGGCCCTGGTTGAGGTCCTTGGCATTGAATTAGGCTCTCCCTTAACCCGGCTCCCAATGCCTAAAAGAGGAACGTCTCAACAGCATGCTTCTGAAGACACAGTGCCTCGAACAGGCAGCTGCCTAGCCTCGGAGCTGCTGAGGAGGAGTGAGAGCTGCTCCAAACTGCAGGAAACCAAGCAAGTCACATTTGCAAAATGCTCAAAAATAAGTAAATAGATAAGTAAACTAAATAACCCAAGGCATTCATCCAATCTGTCCTGCAAAGTACCATAGCTGGTTTAAAATTCCTCTATCTTAATTTTTCTGTGTTTTTTTCCCTAAAAAAAAGCCCTATAATAAAAAAGGAAGTCCAGTAGTGACACAGACATCTGCTGTAGTGAAATACAAGATATTTGCTGCCATGTCAGGACAGTTGTGGTCTTCTTCAGCAGCATGTTCAGTTTATTCTAGAGAGGGATTCACTGCTTTTTTTTTTTTGTGCTAGAAGATACTGTCGGTTACTAGGTTGAGTTTGAAAGGTTTTTCTGGAGACGGTTGCAATTTCTGTCTTTGTTTCCCAGCTAGTAGCAGACTTCAGTGTAAGTGTTACAGAGGCTTTAGTAAAGCCTTATCTACACTTTTCTGAATAAACTTCCTCAATTAGGGAAGGGTGACGATAAGGTCTTCAGAAGAGAATCAATGCAAAAGATACCTTTGAGTAAATGTCCAGACAATCAGATTAAAATATTTTGAGAATCTGCCCAGATAGAGGCCTTGATGATTCCTAATTATCCCTCCCTCCCCATCCCCAATTCCCTCACACTGAATTTTGTCTGTCAAACAAGACAAAGGTCTGGCTTGCCTGTCAGGTTTACTATTCTCTAAGCAGACCAGGTATTGCAACAGTGAAGTTTCGACAGGTAAGGACTTGACCTGCCAGTTATCTGAAAAAAGTCTGGTACGGTTTAGATGTTTTTTGCTTCTAAATGGAGACATCAAATTCACCAGCTAGGCCAGAAAGATTAAAAAAAAAACCCTTAAAAATCCTGTTTATATGGCCATATAAAACATTATAGACCATTCCAGTTAGAAGATGCATGGAAGGAAAGCAAGGGAGCAGAATTAAAAAAATGTGAAGGAGGTTATTGGTTCATTTAGCTAGACTTGCCAAGCTTCCCCGGCTGTAGGCAAGATGTGCACAGGACTTTCCTTGTTCACAGCTGCCGCTGGAACAGCCCCTTTCTGAGGGGCTCTCTGTGCAGCCACACACACCTCAGCCTCGGGTCTGCACACGAGCTGAAAACGCCTCTGCTCAGAGACATATTTCAGAAGAAAAGATGAGAATTTGTAACCCACAAAATAGTGATTTACATGCCTGTGGTAGCAGTCTCCCTCCTAACTGCACTGGGGAAAAAATTTATGCATGTCAGTGGGAAAACAAGGCCATGACCAATTAGCAGTTCATATTTAGACTTGCATAGTTTTGTAAACTTCATTTCCATTACAAATTAGGCAATCATTTTAGCCCGCTATGAAGCAGAAGTCCATCTAATCCATATCCTAAAACATAAACACTTTTATGCAAGTCTTTGCCTAAACTGTATTTAACAGACTTAAGATTATATCCAGGAAATGTGACTTAAATATTCAGCATTTCAGTAACACAGGGACAAGAACTCTCAGGTAACTCTGATGCACCGGATTGTATTCCTGCACAAATTACTTAGACTTCTAGCTTTGATGCATAGGAGTAAGTGACTGCTCAGCTTGGAGAACCTGTGAGATTCTGCATTTTATGGCTAGACTTAGCTCTTGTGGGAATAGACAGCTGCTACCTGCACAGGGATGTAGCCACAGCCCCTCCATCTCCTCCTCTGCAAACACTTGTGTGGCCATCACGTCATCCAGATAAGGTCTCAAGCCGACAATGTGCATTGTGCACACCCATGGCTTGTGTTCACACAGGAGCTGCCACCTCCAGTAAAGTCAGGCAGGACAAGGAAGGCTGCTGCAGGGTGTTCCAGCCTGAAAGGATCACTGTTACACAGCCCAGTTGTTCAGCAACAGCCCCGGAGTGATGTTTTTCCCCTCAGTCGCTCCTGCTTGGAGGCTTCTCCAGGTCCTGGATGGATTATTGCTATTTAGGCCAGAAAATGAAGTATGCAAAGTTTAAGTCCTCTAAAAATAATATCAATGACTTATATTGAACCAAACATAATGTCCTTACAGATCTTCCTGTACAGCATTACATTTCAGTCTTCTTCCAGGAAACATGATGAGGGACATTGTTTCATTTTTCAGGCTAATTGCAGTGCAGCTGCACAGTCTGCACAGAAGGGCTGAACGGAAACCTTCAAACAAAATAAAAGGCGTTTTCTCTTTTGGGAACAACATTATGAACATTCAAGTATTTACGTAGCTTACAGAGAGCACAGATAAGGAGAGATGGTTTAAGGCTCGCTAACAGCAGCTAATCAGCTAATTACATGAAGCAATTTAGGCCTGACTGGTAGCAGATATGCTGAACTGTGGCTTCCTAATAGGAAGAGTAAACAAGATAACTGCAAAGTAGTACTCTCCTGTAGATTAACACAAGCAGAGAATTTGGAGAGATACTGGTGGTGTGCAATCCTCCCCACTGATTTAAACCCAGCCCAATTAATAGAAATGTGCTGGCCTGCTAGAAACAAACACTTTTTATCTCTTAAAACTGTGGGGTTTGTCATATGTTTTCCTATAGTTTTGCTTTAATTCTATAACGCATTATAATTTTTTGGCATTACTTTAAATATCCAAAATAGTATTTAAATCCATCTTGCAGGTGACCTAGACATACAAAGCTGTTTGGCCAAATTCTTCTGTGACATGTGTCTACCTCATAGGACCACCATCAAAACATCAACTTCAGTTGTATGGGTGATGACAGGATGAGAAGAGATGTGTTTATTCCTTTACTCATCACTTTCTCAGATGCCTAACCAGGAGTGGAGGCCCATTGGTAAGTCAGTATGAAGACATCTCTAGTATCCCCACATGTACTGCAAACGTTATGGGAATACAGAGAAATACAACAGTTTGTTTTCAAAATAGAGACAAAATTTACCAGTTAAAAGGATGTTTCTGCTCATTTTAATGTGTTCTCAGTTTTGAACTGTGACAAAATCATTTTAAGTAGGCAGCCAAGCAATCAGCTGCCATCTTTGCAAAATGTGGTCCTTTCTTGACTTTCTGTGGCTATGACAGGAAGAGTCATAGCAGAGCCACAGCAAGAAAGATGAGGGGAAGTCTCAAGAGTTACGTGCAGTGGAAGGGCTGTATCCAGTGCACATGGACGTACCTGGGGCAGTGAAGTTGTGCATGGACCTGACACATGTCATCACATCACAGACCAGAGAGGGGGAGCATTGCTCATGATAGTCCACAAGCCTGAAGTGTATGTAAGGTAAATCCAGGGCACAGATGACAGCTGAGATAACTTTCCAGCCTCAGCTCTGTCTTTACAAGGCATTGAAGCCTCTACCTGTGGCACTTGGGAATGGGTCATTCAATAATTATGAGGTTTAACCTAACCCAGGAAGAGAAAAAACACGGACAGGTCTAAATTCAGTGCTCAGCTTGGTACCATTCTGTAAGTACTGAATTAGACCTGTTCGTGGTTTTCCCCTTTTCTGTGTTAAGAGGTAAGAGCACTGCCAGAGCTGGTTCAGCTGTAACAATCCAAGCAAATCCAAAGCTTTAATCCTTTTACAAAAGACTTCTTTATTCCTGGAGAAAAAAAAGTTCTTGTCCTATGATCCTTTATACATCCTCTTTGTGTCCATGATGCTATGCTCGGTTTGTGTGGGGTTTTTTCCCTTAGATAGGGTATCCTTTCACTATTCTTCTGCTTTTCAGTGAGGAGGTAGAAAAGGACAGCAGGCTTATTTAACATGCCGTCCCAAGGCGGTAAGACATTTCCTCTTCTCCTTTTCCAGTGGTTCATGGGTAACAGAGACAGTTTGTGAAGATGTAGTCTAAAACTTCAGGGTTTTCTGTAGGGCCGTTTGTCTGACTCAAAACCCACGATATATGCCAAGCCCACGACATCATGTTTAGAGCCAGCAATTTAATGGAAATTGTTTTAAGTTTTTATTTCCTACCACAGGCTTTCTGAAGCACTCACTGAATTTTCCTTTCAGGTTAAGTTAAAGCTGTTCTGTATAAATATTTATATAAGGGTGTGAAGGGGGAATCACCTTCCGTGCTCCACCCAACAAAAATGTTGGAAAAAATGATGCATTTTTGGTAGTCCATTTTAAACATGTGGACAAGGGCAGTCTTTGACTGTATTTTACTTACTTGCTGGCTGGCATCCACTGCACTCTTTGCCAAAATCAAAAAATACAGAAAAATATTGTATTTTTTTAGAAGCTAAGGCAGAAAATATTTTCCCTGACCCCTTTTATTTCTTTCTGATTTTAAATGTACAGCTTTCTGTAAAAGTGTGGCTTCTGCTCAGGAAGTCAGATCTAGACATGAGTAAAACACCACTCCAATTAATTACAAGAAAAATTCATTTTAATGATGTTTCCACACCGGAAAACTAAAATAGGCTTGTTCTGTAAAGTGCTACATCAGTCAGAGTCTCCTTATTTCCTGTTTCTCTCCAATTTCTCGGAAAAGCACAGAATGGGAGAGCTCATTGTTAGAGACCATAAAGCCGAGCAAGTATCATTTCTGGAAGGGGAGGAGGAACCAGAGACCAGTTCTGCGTACTTCTTACTCGGAGTCTGGGGAGTTCGCAATCCTGACATTTCTATCACCATGCTTAACTCCTAATGCATTTTTCCTTTAACTTTCTTCAAGTTTACACTTTCACATTGGTTTGACTTCAATTGGGGCTTACTCAGATATGCAACCAGATGAACATCAAAAAGACTCAAGATCCAGAAGTCCTTACTAGATAAACGTGAGTCCTTCGAAGGAAGTTTGTGACAGAGCTTAGCATAATGACACCCTCCAAAGTGGCCTTGACATTGTTCTTGCTGCTTTTTTGTTATTTGTGGAAGGGGTATAGAAGAAGAAAAGTCTACTAGATAACATCACAGAGATAAATGCCACCTCCTAGGGTAACTTTGAAGCCCTGTGTTTGCCATTATCCTTTTTTGCCCTGATTGTTGTGTTGCACAGGATGGGGTTTTGAGACACTGATGTTTGGAATCTGTTGATGAAACGTGAATTTGCTGAGCGCTCTGTCTTGTCAGACTTCGACCACCCATTGGACAGAGCTGTGACATAATCCCGTGACCTTCCTGAAGGACAGCAGAGTTCCAGTCACTGTTCTGGTCCCTGTGTGCTACCAGACCTATTGTACCCTCTGCACTTAGACAAAAGGAGAGGAAGAGACATGTGCGATGAGGCTAATGAATAAAAGAATGAATGAAACCTGAGTCAGGATGTGCCATTTAATTCCCACACTTCATTTATTAACTTAATTTATTTTTGAACTCACACAGCTATAACTCTATGTCAGCTCATGCTCATAATGAATTTACATCAGTATTTAAGAACCTCACTTTGAACATGTTTGAATCTCCCATTACATTAAGTTCCTATTGGATTAGTGACTGACTTCTAAAGTAAAAAGTAAAAAGTAAAAAGTAATTATAATGAAAACTTGAGAGTACAAACCCGTAGTTTTAAGGCAAATTTTCAAAAAAGAGTCTGTTCATTCTTCCTGTACTCCCCAAAAGGATAAATATTATGACAAACAAATTCTAAAAGTATTGTTTTTATCAGATTGAGATCCATCAGTTTGATAGAGTTTGTCATTTGTGGAAATTCTCTGTCAGTTTAAATTAATTTCCTAGCCTTTAAATCGAGACCAGATGACTTCTTAACAAATATCACTTAAAAAATAATTGGGCTAGAGCTGGAAGTCACTAGATGATTTTATGGGTTTGTGGAGTCCAAATTCTACATGAAAGATAGTGGAAGTTGCCTCTTCTGAATGGAAACAAGACCCATAGCCCTAATGACATTTATGAAGGCAGTAGGCATTTCCCAGATGACATCTTTCTGACCGGTGCCGAGGCTTTCCTACTAAGTCAGGTATCCGCAAGAACCCAGGGGAAAATACAGTGGAAATCTGGATTGAGCCAGAAAAAATGACCTCGATGCTAAGTAGAAAACTGGCCTGACTGGAACAAAGTAACTCCATTGCTGTTGTAGAAATCCCAAAATAAAAGCCTAATTCACCTAGGCTGAATCTATGTTTCAATACTCAATACGGGCAGTGTGGGAATCAGTACTTTTTTGCAATGACTTTTCTAGCTGCAGCACGCCTCCTGCTGTAAAGAGAAAACTAAGCTAGCACAATCTGAAAGGAAAAAAAGACACGATTGGGATGAAAGTTCACATGCCAGCATGTTTTATTTTTGAAAAAAAGCAATTACTATTTTCAAGAAAAACTGAACTTTTCAAATTCAAAATGTCTTGCTTCCTTCCTTCCTTCCCATTTGGAGAATTTATCATGAGTGGGAGAAAGTATATGGTTACCATAAACTCGTCTCTTTGATGGCATCTCCAGATTTGTTATCCTGGTATTAAAATGGCTGAGAAGAGAGTGTATGCTTTTATATCTATCCTGGCTGCAGATGATTTTTCTCATTACCGTACTGGAGAGCATTCATGCAGAGGTTTGTGTGCTCCAGACCGCATGGAGGTTGAGCAATCTCCAGTCCTGTGCCAAAGAAAAGAGGGAGGAGAACAGTGGATAGCAGAGTGCATTTCACAGCACGGCAAGCATGGCTGATGTATCCTAGCAGCTACTTTTCAATGCCCATTTGTCATGTACTTGTCCTTAAGTCTAACTTACTCAGTTTTACCTGGAATCAAAACAACCATGGAAAAAAAAGTATTTTTCTGGGGATATTCAAGGGTGTATTTTCCTGCACAATTGACACATCTTTGTCAAGAAATATCCCTGCAAAGCAATACAACCTCATGGCGAGGCAGGACTTGAAGACAGATGAGGTTCATTGGCTGTGATGGAGTCCCCTAATAATAAAGCAAATCCCACCACCTCTGCAAACTGAGCCATGCCCTCCCAAAGTGCTGTGTCTTTGGCTCTAAGGATCCACTACCTAGTGCTTACTCAGACATCTTGCACAATGTCTTGCTGTACGGGACAGCCAGGCTTTGGCATTGCTTTTGACATGCATCTGCCTTGCTGGCTGCTCCTAATTCCAAGCAGAGTGCAGAAAACAAAAACAAAACCTAAGCTAAACAATCCAGGATAACTTGTCAGCAGTTTGCATAATAGCAACATCCTTAAAGGCAAATTCAACACATTAAAGCAGAGTTTTCTTGCTCAGATGCATATAGCTCACACATTTTAGTTCCTTTTGAATGGATACAGGTGCTTCTAGGAATTTAGCCTCGCCTGGTGTTTGGTGCTCTGCCATAGTTCTGGGGATGCACCTCCTGCCTCCTACCTCCCCTGCTGAGTGCCTGGACCCTCAAGCTCGGTTACGTTAAAAACTCCAGGTCCCCTGCTTGTGCTGTTGGCTGAATCATCGCCTTTCTGGTTCCTCAAAGCCTTGCAGGCGGTACACGGTTGCATTTTAACCTAGCTAGATTCCCAGTGTGGACTTTTGAAGGTTGCGAGTACAGACAGCAGACTTGGGTTAAGAAAACAGGATCAAAACCTGTGTTAGTTTGGATTTACCTTATACAGAACAGTGTGAGCCCTCTAAATATTATTGTTCTGACACAGAATGCAAGCACAAACCATGGCAAAACATGCCATTGTGCTGGGCAATCATGTATGTCAACTGTAAGCACTAAAGACCAAGGTCTCAGCGGAACCTCAAATGATTCATTGCATTGTGTATGTGACTCAGTTTTCATTGGCACCTACATTTGTCTGAATAACATTTTGGCTCAGTGGGATATTTAATGAAAAAGGACAGTGGCAAGCCATCTCAGAGACTGAACATAACAATGAAAATGAGTGGGGAAGCAAAGGAATGCAGCATTTTTCACACCTTTTGGTTAAAAAGCACAGAGCTCTTAATTCTGAGGTGCAGCTCCTGAGATACGCCGCCTTCAAAAATGCAGCTGCATTCAGGAATTGGACGCTGATCAAAGAAATACATCAAAGACAACCTGTTTGTGAAAGAAAACTTTGCCTTGGAAATTCAGCAAATTTTTATTACTCACAGTCAGAACAAGTGCCTGCAGGTAGCCTATTTTGTATCAAACGCACTGCACAGCACAATACGGTAAAGAAATCATTGTTCTCCTCTTGATGAGCACAGCGTCAAGAGTTTAGGAGATAAAGCAACCACTGTCCTGGAAGGGATCGAATCTCTTTTTCAAATGTTACTGCCTCATGCTGTGTTAGCAGAGCTGCTGACAAGGCCCATAAAGACACTCTATGAATTTGCTTAAGAAAACTAAATTCAAGACCTTAAAAGTTGAATGTGGTATTTATTTTAACGAAATCTAAATTAATTCATACCCTCAGGTTTCCCTCATTTTCATACTCACAAGCACCAAAATGGACGTGTCCAACAAGACAGTCAGCGTTACTGACGTGCAAGCCAGAGAACAAATGCGCACCACCTGCTGAGTTCCCATCGCATCTCCAAAGTTTGTCTTGATGGTCCACAATAAGCTGCTTTTTTGGATAAATCCTTTAAATCCTTTAGGAGTCACAAGGCATCATAGAGTCAGAATCTCAAGTAAGGTTGCTGCCTTACTTACAAATATCCTCACAATTTAATGTGGCAGAAGATTTCTAAAAGCCATACTGTCCCTAGGTCCTTTTGGATTTGAAGGGATTCTGTCCTGTCCTAACCAGCCAGCTCACATTGCCTGAAAGAAAGACACAGAGATTCAGAAAGGCTTTCCACGAAGTTCTGCAGCATCACATAGCTTTTACTGAAAGGATATCTACTTTGTCCTGACTAATGCTGGGACCTAAGACACTGTTTCAAAACTCAGAAAAAGGAACTCAGTGGAGGGATGTCTCAAACACAGCGCACGCTCTAGTACTGCCATCGTGACCACTTTCCTTCTGCCAAAAGCATCAAGTGCCCTTGCTTATCTATGTCACAGCAGCCAAATATTTCTATGTTAGGTCACAGCAGCGTACTTCAATCAGCACTGAGATAACAGAAGAAATAATAAGGACCAATCTATCAAAAAAACACCAACACCCCTCCCGAAAGAAAACACACACAACTAATATTTCCTGCTGCAAAATTTGAAACACCATCAATTGCTCTCAAACACTGAACACTCTCAAGAATCCTGCCAGGAGGATGTCAAACCATAAATTTCATTGGAAGCCATCCAATGAACACTTCATTTTGGATTGATTTCTTGTGATTGCCTGCCACTCGGACAAAAAGTCTTCCTCTCTCTGGCAGCAAGGTCTCTCCGAAGGTGCAGAAAAGAGGTTGGTTTAGGCGGTTAGAGTGCTTTATTTTTTTTCACTGGATTCAAGCATTTTATTGAGCACAAAACCTCTGTGTCCTCTTATACAACTAATTTCTGTATCATCTGCGCGTCTCCTGTAAAATTGAAATATTTTTCCCCTGCCTCACCTGGATTGTTATCAGGCACAGAGAAACTGCGGTTTTAGGAGTCACAGTACTCACAAAAGATCAAACATAAATGCAGTTATCTGACTGAAGAGCAACACAATAGGTTATTCCATATGATGCCTGCTAGAGGAGATAGCTGATACACAATAATTCGTAGCCACTCTAACTCTGCTAGGGATAGAATAGAAGGGTGATAGGCATAAAACATCCATCAGAAAACTTGGAAATTGATTTCTTTTCCCTTGAGTGTGAAGGAGAAACTTCAGGAGTGTCATCCAGGTCTCAGATTTCAGAGGGGCCATTTGAAAACCAGCAGGAACTCATAAATCAGGGCTTCTTGCCTCGGGCCTGCAGAGGAGAGAAAAGAGAGATCACTAACCCCTTCATCTTAAATGTTGACTTAGCCTCATCAGCTGGACATCTCAAGATAAACTGCCAGACATCTTTTGAAGAGATAGCCCTGCTGCTTAATGTCTCTTGCAAAAAAATCTGCAAGTTTTGTCTGCATCTCAGCTGGAGTTCACAGCTGTGGTCACAGAAGTCGTGAAAATGTCTCATACAAATTCCTGTCTCGTAGTTTAGCACTTTGTACAACACTTGCAGGTCCCCTTTGCTGCTGAGCCTCTGCTGCAATATAGCGTTACAGTGCAGTGATGTGCATTGCCTTTTGTCAGCTGCTCTGCTCCTTCTTCCCTTTGACCTGCCAGTGTGTATTGGGTTGGCTCAGCCGGATTTTGGTGGCGGCAGTGGGGGGAGCTTCAGGGTGGCTTCTGCAAGAAGCTGCTAGAAGCTCCCCAAGTTTGATGGAGCTGATTGGCATTGGCTCTAAAGAGGGACCCGCGGCACCAAGGCTGAGCCTATCAGTAAAGTGATAGAAAGGAACGCCTCTATGATAACATATTTAAGAACAGGGGAAAAAAAGAACTGCGCCATTCACAACTGGCACAGAGATGGAGTGAGAACATGTAAATACACAAAGGTCAGTGAAGAAGGAGGGGGGGGAGGAT
>NW_009726972.1:0-748 GCF_000703405.1 Apaloderma vittatum | reverse complement strand
TAGAATAGAGTTCCGCTTTTGAACTGGTACACGTGCGATGTTTCAAGGGAGGCTTTCCCCTGTCTTCTAAACCAAGACAATCATCTATTTCTAAACAACACTCGGAGGTGTTGAATTTTCCACATACCCCTCCTTCTTAAGCTAACAAGTAATCAACGGCTAATCTATTCTGGTATACAGCTGCCCTGGTCTGTGAAAGTTGCTTGGCTACTAATTCCAGAGCTTCAGCAGTCTGGTTATTACTTCTACGACAGCTTGTAATCTTATGATACGATTCAGCATATAAATGGGGGTTCGATATCCCCAGCTGCCGTCCTGAGCCCAGGTGGCCGGGTCACAATACTCTATTATTCTTTGCAGGGGCCATTCGTTTTCTGCCCAAGTTTGGGTTCCCCCTATTTTTACTTCTCGTTTCCATCTGTTCAAGGTTTCATACAAAGGTACTGCTAATGCTTCCCCTTTTTGTTTTGGCAGTAAGAAAAACGCTGGTTGTATTATTCCTATGGTGCAAGCACCCTTCCAATCTTTTGGTAACTGATTGTATGCCCTTTTACCGCAAATCCAAAATAGCCCATCAGGCGATTTTCAATCTGATTCATTATTTCCGGGTTTTTCCCAAAATGCCTTTAAGGCTTCTATTTCTTTAAAGGGATTCCCGTTGCTCTCATTTTTCCAGCATCAAGCTTCATTAGTAGTATAATTATTAGTCCAATGTCTTTGAGGAGGGTCAGGCCACCAATGTCCTGGT
>NW_009726971.1:3308-4124 GCF_000703405.1 Apaloderma vittatum | reverse complement strand
CAGAAACACTCCCGGACCCCAGAAACCAGCCAGGACCCCAGAAACCAGCCGCTTCGGCCTCACTTCAAAGTACACGATCCCCGCCACTTACAGAGACGCACCACAGCTGTTCCGTCTCCATTTCTCCCAGTTTGCGGGAGAATTTCGCCTGCAGCTCACTGAGCTGGGGTCCCGACCAGGGGTTGGTATGGAGTGTGGTCCGTGGGTTTCCACCCCGCGGTCCGGAGGAGCTCTCTGTCCTAATGAGGGGCTGCACGTTTCTCCAGCTCCACTTCCCCCTCAGAGCTGCTTTCACCACAATCTCCCCAAATGTCTCCGTCCTAGGTCTCTGGATCAGCACACGATATTAATTTCAGGATTTGGACCACGTTGGGGGCTCTTTTCGCTTGTGCCGGCATTAATTCAATTCTCTGGTCCAACAGATGTGTCTGCTCCCTTTCTCGCTTCAGTTCTGCTTTTAAACTACAATTTTCTATTAAACTACGATTTTTTCTATTATCCAACCTAAATCTACTCTCTTTCAGTTTAAAATCATCATCCTGTATCAGATCATTGCACATCATGATTAAAAAATCTTTCTGCATCTTTCTTATAGTCCCTTTTGTATTGAAAGGCCACAACAAGGTGTTCCTGGAGCCTATGAGGGACTAAACAAATGTCTCCAACAGTCTGGGTTTTCTTGGAACCTAAACAAGCCAGAGCTGCCTGCCTGGCACCTGTCCCTGTTTGTATGGGGGTGACTCCACACTCTGCTTAGCTCCCTGCCCCAGCCCTGCACCAGTGGAGCTGCGGGGGCGGGTAGGGCTTGGAGCTGGA
>NW_009726971.1:1670-3281 GCF_000703405.1 Apaloderma vittatum | reverse complement strand
AAAGCATCCACCATCCCCCAGACTGGTTCCCAGTGTGGCAGGAACTGGACTATATAAAAGGTGATCACTCTGAGCAGTTGGACGCTTTTCACCAATCACAAGAAGATGACTTGGAGTGCCATGGTCATGGTCATTGCTGGATCCAAGGATGGTGATCTTTCCTTTTCCTATCACTTTCTTTCTTTTTCTTTCTAACTTTAACAAAAGGCTATCTATAGCAAGGCCGGTTTCTTTTGCTCACTATTAGCTTTTTGTTGTGAGACATGTTGATTGTGCTACGTGGACGATTGAAATCTTTCATTGTTAGGTGATCAATAAATAAAACTGGTGTGAGTCACCTTAATCTTGGCCTGGGAATCAGTGAACCTGAGTCAACGTCCTGAGGGCTCGAGATGTGACAGAGCCTTCTCTTCTCCAGGCTGAACAAGCCCAACTCTCTTAGTCTTGCTTCATATGAGAAATGTTCCATCCCTCTGATCATTTTTATGGCCCTCCTATGAGCCATGTCTTTCTTAAGTTGGGGGACCCAGAGCTGAACACAGTACTGCAAGGTACTCACGAGACCAGAGTAGGGGTGGAGAATCACTTCCCTCAACCTGCTGTCAGCACATCTTGTGATGCAGCCCAGGACATAATTTTCTTTCTGGGCTGCAAGTGCATATTGCTGTCTCATGTTTAATTTTCATCCACCAGTACTCCAAAGTCCTTCTTTGCAGGGCTGCTCTCAATCACTTCATCCCTCACTCTGTACTGTTACTAGTGATTGCCCTCATCCAGGTGCAGGACTTTGCTCCTATCCTTGCCGAGTTTCATAAGTCTTACACAGGCCCACTCCTGCAGCCTGTCAAGGTCCCTCTGGATGGCATCCTTCCCCTCCAGTGAATCAGCTGCACCACTCAGCCTGGTGTCACTCACATGCTGAGAGTGCACTCAATCACATTGCCATTAATAAAGATACTGAAAAGCGCCATTTCCAGACCACTTGTTACTGATCTCCAGATGGGCACTGAGCCATTGACTCCAACTCTTTGGATGTAGCCACCCAGACAATTCCTTGGCTATCAAACAGTACATCCATCAACTCCATATGTATCCAATTTAGCAATAAGGATGTTGTGTGGGATCCTGTCAAAGGCCTCGCAGAAGTCAAGTCATAGGCTGGATTTGATGATCTCAAAGGTCTTTTCCAGCCTCAACAATTCTGTGATTCTGTGAAGACAGATTACGTCAGTTGCTCTTCCCTTATCCATCAACGGAGTCACTCCATTGTAGAATGCTATCGAGTTACTCAGGGAATTATGGGCTTTATGAACTTCATAAAGCTTTTACTTTTTATTCTAGATAATATAATGATTGATAGCAGAAATAAACCCATTCTGGGGAGAAAACAAAATGAACGAAAGCAGGACAGAGGTAAGCAGGATCAGAGTTGCATGGGAAAAACTTTCTTTCTGATCCCTCACAAGAAACCAGACAAACCTTCAGCATGTATGTGACAGACATCAGCTAATACAGTCATCATATTTCCGTTGCATCCATTTGGTGAGCTTCTGTGGCAGGGATTTCCTCCCCCCCGCTAAGCTGTTGCTAATGAGAGTACAGGGAATCCGC
>NW_009726971.1:0-1627 GCF_000703405.1 Apaloderma vittatum | reverse complement strand
TGCGTTCCCCCCCGGAATGTGGCCCCGCAGCCAATGAGAAGCCGAGATGGCTATGACTGACCACAGTCATCATTGGCGAGGTTTTAAAAGTGGGCTTTGCAGTGGCCATGTTGGAGTTACCTCGTGGCAGTGGCCGGAGAAGGTATCCCCCTTGTTCTAGGGGATCCCTAGGCAAGGTCAACCAGGTGAGCATGGGAACCCCCACCTGGTAAAGGTACCCCCTGGCAAGGTTAAAAGGGGAGAACGGGAATCCCCCCCTTTTTACGGTACCTTAGTGAAAACAATCAAGACGAGAACGGGAACCCCCGGCTTGATTGAGGTGAGTGTATGATAATCTGGATTATCATTCTTTTGTCAAGGGCTAGTGCGTGAGCTTGATCTTTGTCTCAGCCGATATCGAACCTTTAAATTGGTGGGGAGCTTATATCCTGTAAATAAATTTAAATTTAACTATACGCGTGAATTTATTTTTTGGATATGGGCGCACTCCTCACCTCCTTCTTTACAGCTTCATTTATTTGCATTGCTTGTTAAACAGCGGGCATTCCAAACTCAGAGTGATGTTCTTCTTTAATACTGAAATTCAGCCTCATTCATGCTATTCTCAGGTGTTTGACGCCTGGGAAGCTTTGATAAGTGGAGTAGCTACAGAGCTTGCTTTCAGGGTTTGTAGTATATACATATGCAAGAGGTACCAGCAGTATCAGCTTTTGATCATTGTGACTCAGGCATACCAGGAGATTAATTTTTTTTTCTGTTCTAGACATCTTCTGGACTCAAAAGAATAAGCAACGGAGCTAAAATGTCAGGAGCAGCTCTCCAATTAAATCCGATAAGGAGCGGGAATGCGATACATGGCCAAGGCCTGACTAGATCATGTGGATCTCTCAACAACTGTCATTGCTGTTACTAAACTTTGTGAAATATTTCCTTCTAACCCCAGTTTTTTTGAAGGTTAGAACTTCGTTCAGTCAACAAGTAAATCTATATGCACTTTTTTACCCCAGTATCCATGTCTGTAGTGAAGCAAGAAACTGGAGAAACAAGTTATTAAACATGAGAAAAAAGATACTTCGGAAGAGAATTCTTTAGTTTTTTAACCTGAATATTAAGAGGCACCAGAGGACATTTTGTTTTCCCCTAGTATTTTCTCTCAAGATAAGTGTCCCTGCTGAGGCATGACATCTCTCTCTGAGAACCAAAGAACAGATTTTACAACTGACTGGCTCAGAGATCTGAAGCCAGAGACCTAAGTAGCTTTATTTTGTGTTCAGCATATTCTAAATGTTGTACAATTAATTGAACTGTGATGTTCACAGAATCACAAAAGCACAGACCAGCCTAGATTAGAGAAGACCTGGAAAGATCATCTGATCCAGCTTTTCATGGGAAAGAGGCCTACGTGAGATTATATTATTTGCTTGTGATAGAAAGTCTCAGAGAATTCTTGGTAGAATGGAAAGCAAAGCATTCCTTGTAGTGGCAAAGTTGTTCAATCGCCATCAGATTATGCCTCTGATTTAAAATCAGTTTTCTTTTGAACAGAAATCTGATCTTAGGAGTAGCATAAATTAAAATACGGAGAGATTGCTTAGTGTGGATGTATTGGGTTGGCTCAGCCGGATTT
>NW_009726970.1:0-12422 GCF_000703405.1 Apaloderma vittatum | reverse complement strand
CAGGATGTGCCCGCACCAGCCACAGACCCCGCGGGGCTGGGGTCCTGCCTGCTGCGAATCGGGTTGTGCAGCAGCAGCAGCTCTGGGCAGGGGAATGCCACCTCCCTGCAGCGGCTGAGCGAGCTGTATTGCTAAGAGGATGCTGTCCTGCGTCCTCCCTGCTTGCGTCTTTCAAAAAGAAGAGCGACTGTTGCATCGCCAGGCGAGTAAAGTCTGTGGAGGTCTGAACTCCAACAATCAAAGAGTGTCTGAACACGAGAGCCCAAAAGGGAAAGCTTTTCCCGTCTGCATTGGCATGTGTACCTGTGTCTCAAATACGAAGATTGGTTTTCCAAGACTGTCTCCAGATAGTGTCAAACTGCGGAAGAGGCTTCAGGTCCAGAAATGGAACAGGCTCTATTTTTAGGATGTGACTGTTTCAGGAAGGCCGTACTGAACGCAAGAGAGAGATTTGTAAACTCTGCGCAATAGAAGGGTGATGGCTTAGCAAACTCAAATGTCTCTATTTCAGATTTAACAATAAAATGTGTGCCTTAAATGGACTAAAGTCTTAATTTATGTGCAGGACCATTTTATTGAAATTACTTGTTCTGTCTTTGCAAGGTCATAATTAAATGCCTTTAAAAACACGGGTTGTTTAAAAGTGAATGCCCTGATAGGAAAAATGAGCAGAAATACCAGTGTCTTTTCCATGTGAAACTCTCACATAAATCTGTATCAGCCATGACAGATAACTTAGTTTTGTGTTTGGTTTCAAATAATTTTCGTCTTTGCTATACCACATTTATACCTTACATAAACTTTTCACTTTCCGGTGATGCTTCATCCCTAATTTTAATAAATTGTGGCTTTTGGTTTTAATTGTATTTGTAGTGCTACCTGTGAGGAGATGGTAAAGTGGGGCAGGAAGGATTTCTTCAATAGCAGAGGCCATTTATCTGACATACGGGGTGCTACGTGGGCCTGTGCGTTGCAGAACTGAGAAACAACTACAAAAATGTTTTGATGTAAATAAATTTCTTTCCCCAGTTAAGAGAATAAAGCTGAGAAAACACGTTCAGTACCTCTAAAACTTCTGTGAGTTCTCACTGACTAAGGGTTGATATTTCAAGTCTGCAAACACTTCCGTTTAAAATCTACTTTGAAATTTTCTCTTAACTTAGAAGAAAGAGTGCATTGCAGTACTGATTTACCAGGTGATTGAACTCTTCTGACATGAAGCTCTGATCCTTGATAGTAAGAGCAATGTGTATTTTCCAGATTAAATCAGCCTCTCCTCAAGGAGACAGAATCATGTTGGAATGTGTGGAAACAATGAAAAATAAAAGGTGCTATCTCATATTCAGGGAGAGGATGCTGATGCAATACAAGCTTTACTAGGGAAATATGTATTCTTGCTCCTTACTGCAAACATAGACTATGTAAAGACGGTGATAATGTGCTGGCTAGTTATAAATGGCAGACTTTTGTTTGAACTACTCTTAATAGCTTCCTCTCCATCCTTTCCTGAAGGCCATAACTGAATGCTGCTGGAGTAGAGATTTCTTTTTGTATCAATCTACAGCTAAAGAAACACCCTTACATCAGTCCTGCTAGTAACTAATTTAGTTGCCGCTATGTGCAAAGGTGTAATTTCTCTGTGTGATAAACTTACTTTATTTTTAACCCCTTATAGGGTAAGCAAGTTTATAGTAGCAGAAATCTTACAGTTTGCTTTGCTTCGCATATCCTCAAAGAAATATCCATGTAGTACGTTCTGCCTAAATTCCTCTTTCCTGCGTGTAGTGTTACGTTGTTCTTACTGTTCTGGAAGCTGAATCATTACCAACTTACATTATTTCATAGCTGAAGGGGTTTATTGGTAAGAGAAAATTGAGCTGTTCACTCACAGGAGGTGACTGAACTACTGGATTGCCTTAAGCAGCCACGAAAATCCATCCTGGTATCTCTCAAGGAGGTGGTGTCACTAACTACTTCTGGTAAAAATAACACTTGACCAGTTGTTTGTCTGAGCAAATCTGAAGGAGTAAGAACAAATCTTCCAAAGAGAAAGTCTCCTCCTCTACACGAGCAGTTATTGGCTGGCAGTCCTAATAAATTATTGTTATACATGTTTTAAGGTGGGGAAAACTTCTTGCGAGAGAGCCTTAGAACACAGCAGAATCTCTTTTCATCTCATCTTGTGTTACGTGTGGCCTTTTAGAAGTCTGTTAAAATTACATGAATGGAATTTTGTTTAGAGACCCAACTGCAAGCTTTCTTTGACAGTTTTCTTCTGTTTTTTTAGTGGCTTGCCTCTTATGGTTATTATCCACAAGTCTTGGTGTGGAGCTTGCAAAGGTAAGTGGATTTAATACTAGAGCTTGCTGAAATTTCTAATGAACTGTTGTGTACAAACCATTTAACTGTGTCAAACATGAACTTTGCATTTAAAATGTAGCTAATGGTATTTGTATTTCATTTAGAGCAGTGTAACATCCCGCCACTTTACCTGTTAAGCACTGCCAAAAGCCAGCCATGCCTAAATTTCCAGCAAAATAACAGCTGTAATACTACACCTGTAGTGGCTGTGATTTGTCCTGCTCTTGGCTATGAAAAATGGAACAGAATGAATGATCTTCAAGAATTAAGTGTAAATTGCCTTACTTTCAGTTGGTGGTTCTTCGAAGGTGGGGCTTTGTCTTTTTCAGTCTCACAGACAAGCTGGGCTTAATGGCTAAGCTGAAAGGGTGAGCTGGTTGGATGAGAACAGCGGTTTACAGCGAGCTTTCTACTTCTGTTGCATTGGTTCAGATATGATGTCTGTTGGACAGGTTTCACCATACGGCAGCCCAGCAAAGGTTGCCTCAGTGGCCAGCTGCCCTGAGCCTGGCTTGTTACACGTACTCCATTTACTCACTGCTTACTGAAAACTGCCAGCTCTCCAGAGGGAGGAATCAGGTTGAGATTTTGGTGCCAAAAATCTGAAATCTCTTCTGCTGTCGTCACACACTTCTTTTTTTTTCCCCTCCTCTCCCTTTAATTAGCTTTAAAGCCGAAGTTTGCTGAATCCAAGGAGATCTCTGAACTTGCCCACAATTTTGTTATGGTCAACCTTGAGGTAGGCTGCCCTCTGGTTTGTATCCATGTTCCTGCCTAGTAATTAAGCATTTGCAATCCTACTTAACTGATTGCATCTTATTTTGTGTATATACTAAATCCTGCACACCTCTTCAGGATTGATTGATGTAGCTGATTGGTTTAGAAGGAAGTTTTTTCAGTCTGGTTATTTTGTGTTTATAAGCCTGGATCTCTGCCATTGTCTCCTTAAGAATTTGTACCTTGTGTCATTCTGTTGCCTCAATAAAGGAATTTATATTCATTCTCTCATGACATACCAAACATTCCTACACCAAAGAGGAGCATTTAATGCAAATTAACAGAAAAAAATATTTTCACAAATTATACTTGCTTAAGTAAAAATATCTTTCTTTGGAGAGTGGAAATAGTGCAGTTACCTAGTGTCCGTTGAAGATGTAAATTGCTCAGGGTAAATGGAATCTGAATTCAGTAGACTGTTTCTTTAAAATGAGTGCTGTGTTCTTTTAGATGCCTTGCTAATGTGTTCCCTTTCCTCTGCCTTGGTTCGGTAGGATGATGAAGAGCCAAAGGATGAAGCCTTTAGTCCTGATGGAGGTTACATTCCCAGAATCCTTTTCATGGGTAGGGTATACACAGCTGTTGTATCTTCTCATAGGACGATGTTCATACCACTACCACCTAAATTTCCTGTTTTATTTCTTGTTTCATAGACCCCAGTGGAAAAGTCCATCCAGAAATCATAAATGAGAAAGGAAACCCCAGCTACAAGTATTTCTATACCAATGCCGACCAAGGTATGTGCAAAGTAATTTGAAGTGTGTTTTTAGTGAGATGAAGCTCTGGGTGTTTCCTGAGTGAAGTACACGCCTTCACTTCTGAGTGGAGAAAAATTATAATGCTTCACAGCGTAGCTGGGAGCTGTTCAATACCATGTGTTTCTCTTACGACCTGAGGAATCGTATTCAGAATCAAGATTCACCGTAATACCTACTATAATGTTTATAGGACCTAAACTTTGTCTCCAGCTGTGACATGGAAAATCATGTGATTTGCATGATCCAGCTACAAATGGATGGGAAGAGGCTGCAGGACTGCTTTTATTCCTGCAGCTAGATCTACATTCTCTACCTCAGTTGTTTTGGAACACTTCTATTATCAGTCCACCTTGATGTTTTCATCTGGAGATTAATAGTTGCTGTCTCTCTATCTAATCTTTCAGTTGTCCAAGGGATGAAGGAGGCCCAGGAGAAGCTGACAGGTGATGCTTTCAAACAAAAACACCTGGGAGATGAACTATAATGAACACACTCAATGATGCTTTTTCCATCACTTCAAAACTCTAAAAGGAAATGATTAAACAGACCAAGAATGTAGATGCACTGGAGGGACATAGTTCTCCTGTCAACAATGTTAGGTTAAACCCTATTTGGATTTCACACACATGCATCAGTTACCACGTTATCTCCTCTGCCTGGCAGTTTGTACTGTAATGGTTATTTGCAACTAGGTAACATGCAAACACATCGATTTTTGTGTTTGAGCAACCACTAATATTTGGTGTTAAAAGGGAGACGTGTAGGGCAAAACATTCATTTGAGGACAGTGTGATTGGAATAACTAGTAGCAGCCAACATTTTGACACTTAATCAGGGTTGGATCCCTCTTTTCTCGCCGATATTATGTTATCCTTTTTTTTTTTTTTACTGGAAATTCCTATGAATGGGGCGTGTTCCTGGGCCAGGTATTTTCTAAACATCCCAAAACATGAATTCTGCGACTAAGCCAAGTAGAATAAATTTCATGAATGTTCAAGTAGCATGTGAAATCATTAGCTCTGCAAACACATTTCTGTGCAAAACTCTGTGTGATTCACCTTTATTTGCCTTTGGGCAGAAATTTTAACTTCTTCCTTGTGCACTCACCTTTTAATTGTTTTATCAAGTGAGGGTGGGTTACGTTGAAGCTTTACAGGGATTCCCCTTTTATTCTTTGAATGTTTTTTGGCGAATGCCTTGTCATCACATTGTACTGTATTTTTGTACCAGAGTGGAAAATTAAACCTTTTTAAACATAAGCTTGCAGACAGTGTTTTGTGGTAAAGGGCATAGCTTTCCATTCTAAAAGGTTGAGGGGGATATATTTTTGTTTGTGTTGCAGTGGGTTTCTCCTTTTTATAATTAGAAGACAACAGTTGTTTTTCCATGTAATTACAATTCAGCCATTCTTATACTACCTGTAAGGATGAGGGTAAGGTAATACCTAGTGTTTATCTACTAGAACTGAAAAGAAAAATAGAGGGGGGGAAAAAATCACTTCTCTCCATCTGCTGGCAACGGTTTTGCGAATGCAGCCCAGGATGCTGTTGGCCGCCTTTGCCACAAGGGTGCATTCCAGCCTGTACTGGTGCACAGATTATTCCTCCCCAAGTGAAGGACTTGGCATTTCCCTTTCTTGAACTTCCTGACAACTCTCCCTGCCCATTTCTCCAGCTCATTGGGGCCCTTCTGAAGAGCAGCGCAACCGTCTGGTTATCAACTACTCTTCTTGGTTTTGTATCTGCCAGTGTGCATAGAATGGATTTGGTGCATTCATCCAGGTTGTTAATGAAAGTGTTAAGAGTATCAAACCCAGGGCTACTCCACAGCAATTCTGCCAGTTTTCCATCCACCTTGCTGCCCATTTATCTAGGTTGTACTTCATCAGTTTGTTTGTGGTGATGCTATGGGAGACAGGGTCAAAAGCGTTGGTAGAGCCAAAACGAAGAATACCTACTGCTTTCCCCTCATCCACCAAACCAGTCATCTAAAGGAAAGAATCTTGTCCAGAAGGCACCTGTCATAACCTCATGTAACAAACAGAGATAATTTCCTACAGATAAATTTTAAAGAGCTATGTGAGGACATTAGTTGGGAGAATTATTGTGTATGATAAACCCAACTTATCTGCTGAGTCAATTTTTACTGTTCAGTAGCGTTATGATTTTTACCCTCCAGACCAGTCTGCCCTTAAGGGATTTTAGACACCAAAACTCAATCAATTGGGCACTAAAAGACAAAGATTCAGTGGAAATAATGGAATTATTGCACAGTACACTTACCCTGCTCAGCTACTTAAAAGTTATGTTTCAGGTTTTGTCCTCTGCCTCTCTTGCAAATTGTCTAATAAGTTAACAATGAAACTGAACTCGGCAACTATTCTCAAGTTCTATCATCCTTCGAGGTAATTAATTCTATGTAAGTCCTGAAAAAGGATTTGTGTTTTGCAAAATTGTCTTTCATTTTTCTCCCAGCAGTATCAGTTGACCTAATAAAAAATAGGTCCTGTCTGATGCTCTTTGTTTCATTTGTAGCCCTAGATTGATGTGACTGTAAAAAGTCATTGCTGCGTCTTTTTTACTTGCCACCAGAGGGAGGGCTCTGTTTGTTCATCTGGGATAGGACTCAACACATAATAATTTAAAAAACAATCCCTGATGCAAAATAGCAGCGTGCACCTCTGTGATTTTCCAGGCATGTTTTTGCCCCAGCCCTGCCCTTGTTTTATCTCTGCAGTGAAATTACAGCTTGTGAGATGTACATCATTTGTCCCTTTGCAAAATGCTCCGATGTTAGAAGGAACGTGGCCACTAAATAATTAAGTTCTTCACCTAGAGAGATCTCCCTTCAGTGACATGTGGGCAGTGTGCTTCATCTTTTACATATAATACCATCCTGATTCAAAACTACTCTCCTTCACTTCTTCTCTCACGTATCCCCATTCCTTCAGCACTTTATGCCTTCCAGACTTGAGACTTCCGAAGGAAAAAATATTTCATAATCCTTTTTCCTTTATTACTTACTGCCTCCTTCCTCTCTAAGCCTTTCTGCCCTCTGTACAGACATGGTGAGCTGATAACAGCTTGCTCTTTTCTAGACCATACTTTTGTCCTCTGTAGCAAGATGGGAGCGTGACACTTGCTGCCTTGCTTGGCATTTAGCTGGAGTCTCAGCAGAATATTACATACGTGCTGCCACCGCAGCTTGAATGCTAAGGGCAGCTAGTTAACACATGTAAAAGCTGTGTCATCTCTCTGGATCGCAGGGTAAACTTATCTTTGGTCTGCTACTTAAATATTTTTCTCCTTCTACCTGTGTAGTTTTATACCTGGACATATTAGTTGTTAACTCCTAATGTAGATTCCTTACTCCCTTCTGCTTTTTTAATTATACTATAGATTTTTTAATCTATAGATAGATACAGCAGTACCTATGATGCTGCTGGTTGGCATTTTTTTCCGTGCAGAAGGGTACATCTTGAACCTTGCATCCAACAGTTGCTTTATGTATGTTGTGTAACTTCACGCACTCAAGCAACTCCACTGGGTTTAGAGGAACTGCTTGCAGGTCAGTGTTTGTTGTAGTTGTATTTAAAGTTAATTATCACTGCAGCAGCTCAACAGTGCCCAGTAACCAAGGGCTCAGATTAGTTTGTCCCCGTCAGCTTTGTTTTGTGTGCTGCCCATCTGCATATGATTTGCAGTAAACCTGCAGACTTACATAACTTCTTCAGATACATCCTAGAAATCCCCTTGGATTCTCAGCTTCTGCTCCTTTTACGGTGATAACAAAACTCAAAGACACTTCAAAATTCTCAGAACAGACCCAGGGAACTGCCAGGCCAAATCAATCACATGTAAACAAACATGCTGTCAGCTCCCTTTCTCCTATAAACAACCCACAGAGGAAAAAAAAAAATACCCGAAGTTAATTAAAGAGTGACTGGATTGCAGCTAGCCATCTGGCTGCCTGGTAGCAGAGGTTGCTTTGTGCACCTGGGGCTGAACAGGCTTTAAGGAAGTGTCAGCTAGAGACTCGGGAAACCTTTCCTTCGCCACGCTTAGCAGCAGGGAACAAAAGCACAACCACTAAGAAGGCCAGCACCACCAGACTGTCCTGTCTGTCATCCTGGCGTGCTGAGTTTAGGGCTCATCCACTTCAAACGTGCTTTTGTCCCCATGGTTGTTTGTCTGCCATTGTATCTAGCCTGGATCAAACTGCTAATGAGCTTCATTCATTGTCCTTGTGTAATGAATAGCTCTGAAGTGAGATATCATTAAACCCGCATCGATGCAAGGTCATATATCCTTCAAGGTGATGACACTTTTCTTAACTTCTAGCAAGAGGAGAGGTTCTTGAATTTCCATTATGCTGTGATATTTGTTTGGAGTTGCCCAACCAAGAGAACCGCTCACGGCTATTCCTTGACAACTGTGGCTGTAAGTGGATGAAAACTTGACACCTTACTATGGATGTTCAGAAGAGAATAAAGGCAGAATTACACTGAGCAGATGTCCATCCAGAGAGCATGATAAAAAGTAGAACTTCACCACAAGTTTCATGCTCCTCTCAAAGAAAGAAAAGCCAAAGGATAAAGTTTATCCAAAAGGTTGCACCCTACTCCCAGAGAGCTGTCTAAGTTGTCTTTGGGGCTAACTGGACAGGGGAGCTTGCTGCCTGGAGGGAACCAGGAAACAATCACAAAGGTCTGTCAAAAAGGTAAAGGTCACCTCATCTCAAAAGTATTTGGTGTATTAACTCATTCTCCCTTTCTTCCTCCAAGAAACAGGTGCTGATTTGTTAAGCAGTTTAGTCAAATAAACTCAAGTTTGCTTTTCCTTTCAAAGTTTGTGTAGCGTGAGGAGTGCCTGCATGCAGTTCCCAGGCCTGCCTTTGTCTGGGAAGCACCACTCCTGCAGAGGTGGGGATTCACTCTTGCAGCACCAGCCCGGTGCCACCACGTCAGCGTGTCCTGAGGAGGAGGAGGAGGAGGAATCTCCACCTACAGTTGCCAGCCAGCTCCTGTGGCCTGGCTTGACAGGGTCTAGGACTTGAGTGATCCTCTCCAGGCAGGGACAAATGTCATGGTACAGTTTTGTAATGGCTAAATCTGCAGGAGGTTCCTTCGATTAGGGATCAGACAGAAAAAAAGAGAGCGAGCCCAAACTTCTCCATTGATAACTAGGCTGGAAGCAGGGACTGGCTGACCTGTGCTTACAGCGCTGCAGGTTCTGACTCAGAACAGCGGGAGAGGCTGTTACACACCACCCTGTGCTGGTACTTGTCCCAGGACGGGGCAGAGCAGCCCATCAAGCAAGGTGTGGGGAGAAGGCAGAGTATGTCCCCGGCAGGTGGGTGGGTGCTGTAAAATCAATCAAGTGTTTCTGAGCTGCTTCTGTATTCTGCTTTCCACCAGCCAACAGGTGTCTCCTCCTCCATTTCCCGTGTCCCTGCCATGATGTGGGGGACGAGGGGGAGACAACTTCCTAGGGTTTCCCCATTCTCAGGAGGGCACAATCCCATTGCTGCCCCTCCAAACCAAGGCAAGGGAGTGAAAGCCCGCAGGCGCTGGTGCAGGGCTGCAGGAGCAGGACGGTCTGGACTGAATCTGGCCACGTCTGTAGGTAACTCATTGCTGTTTGGAAGTGGTTTGCTGATGTATACTCATTGTTGGACCATTTTGCACATGCACAGCACGGCATAGATAGACATGCCGCAGAAACATTAACTGATAAAAACTGTAGACGTTCTCCCCACTTTCTGAGTGTGTTTCAGGACACAACATAACGCACTGTGCATAAAAGAAGCTGCATTGGCCGCACAGCCAAATTTGGATGTCACTTTATTGTGCTATTTCTAATAGTAGGAACAGTTTTCAAGCTCAATTTGTAAGGATTTTGGTGGTTTAGCTCCATTAAAGAGAATTATATTTGCATGTTTTGGGGATGCAGCATGAGGTGTACATGCTGTTTATTCCACACTGAAGTGAAGAAATCCCTGGGTGGGTGTTACCTGTTCAAATATGGAGAATTTTGTTTTCTCCTTGCAGCTGGCATGTTTTCACCTAGCTTTCCTGGACAACAGCAGGTAATGAGCTGAAAGTGCTGCTCTCTGTGCAAACTGTGGTTCTTTGGCATGTAATTTTGTCTGTGTACGCCCAATGCTTATCATGAGCTTAAATTATGAGTTTTTAGACTCAGGGTCATTGGCATTACTAGTGCTTATAGCATTGCAGGTAGCAGACCATCACCCTTGATTTGAGTGCTTTGGTGCAGCTCTTGCTTTAGTAATAAATAAATCAATAAATAAAATACTGGTTTTAGAAAAAACAGAACTCTAAAGATTGAAATTGTTTCCTTGGATCAATGGCACTGTGTGAGGATGCGGTAACTTGAATTAGAAACCTTGGGAGAGTAGTAGGGTATGCATGTCATGCTTGATAAATGTGCTTGCATGACTGCTGTGAGAGAGTGAGATAGATCCACGTCAGAAAACGAGATAAAGCTTAACATCTGTTCTTCCCTTCCACCTCCGCGGGCTTGTGGGAGTTCTCTCCTGTTCCCTCATTTGCCCATCTATAAAACTGAAATAATACGGACTCCTTCACTGGAAATTGTGTAAGCAACTCATGACTGTACAACATTAAACCCTGGAAGGGAAGTGCACTAGGAGAGCTTAAACTATTGACTCCATAAATTATAGAAATGTGGATAAACAAAATGATAGACAGAAAGGATCACTGCAAATTCCCCTGTCTCCTAATTACCTGGGTGCATCCTTCCTCTTTTGGTTAGCCCTTACTGAGGAAGGGCTTGTATATAAGCCCTGGCATTTCAGGGATGGCATCTGGAAAAGCCTTTAGAAATTTGACTGACCCGCGATGTGGGTGGCTGCGATTACGAGATGTTAAATCAGGTGATCACTAAGCAGATGCCTACGTGAGTCTAAGTCATAACATGCCCTTTGCATCAAAAATGTAGGTATCTGCCCATGACCGTTTGCCTTCCACACTGGTGTTTTATAGGGCTGTTGGCTCACGTAATTATCACTGTTACCTCAGATATCACATTGGGCAGAGTGGACATCAGGTTTTGGAAAAAGCAGAGATCACACTTCCCAGAACAATGATATGATTGCGAGGAGCTGACAAGATTTTTGTAGGTGCCAAGCCTGCTAAGCTGTCTTTGAAATAACTATTGTAATGAGTCTGTGATTTTGTTATCAATTATTTCAAGTTGCCTACACAAAGCTGATACCTTGCTTAAGACTCAGATCATGTCCTCGCTTATGTAACAATAATTTTATTTGGGGTCTTGATGGCAAATAAGCATTGTCATTCTAGGTGAGGATGGAAAATCACCCTGATGCTGGGTAGAATTGTCCCCTGGGCCACCTGGCAGATAGCTCTGGCTTGAATAAAATGGAGAAGCTCTATGGCATCTCTGATCTGGAGGGAGAAGATGTGTTCCTTCAAGCTTCTCTGCCACTCTCCTGTGGTTGCTCCTAAAATGCAGCTCTTGGCTACACGCTGGTTATGTAGCACTGCCACACTCTTCGGATTTCTACATTCTCATGGTACCGTGAGTCAACTACTGTGGGGAAAATGTAGCAATAAAAGCAATTTCTGAAATCTTTCAAAGTGCCTGAACCATTACAAAGCTAAAGATTGTCCAAAGGCTGGCTGACCTACAAGCCAGCCCAAAGATGATTACCAAAGATCACCAGATGTGCAAAAAACTTTTACAAGTAGACAAAGCGATCAAGGTCCTGTCTGGGCAGTGTCCAAGCTGAGTCGAGGTGCCGCACATCAAACACAACGGCACAGCGCGATGAGGCTGGGCGGGAAGCGAGCAGTGCTCTGAGGGACACGACAGGGTGCAGAGGCACCTGCAGCCCCTCATTTCAGCGCCCAGGGGTGGTCCCTGGAGGCTGCTTAGCTGGACTACAAGACGTGAACTCTGCAACTTTAGTCGGCTCCTGCTCCAGCCTCCCCTCGCAAGGAGCTGCCCAGCCAGGGCTGATCGAAAACTTTGTGCTTATGCATTTGTTTAAAACTTGGCAGTGGGAAAACACGCTGCCATGTTTGTTGGCTGTTTGGGAAGCACCTCATTATTTTATGAGTTTAAAACCCCCATAATTTTGTGCACTTTCTCTAGGGGATCATCTCCGAAAGCTGCACTGTCTCGAGGGGATCATCTCCGAAAGCTGCTTCGGTTTCCCAGCAAGGGACAGGCCGCACTCAGGTCTCTGATTCTGACCTTGAGGTCTGGCTGTAGGATTTTAAAGCCAAGAGGATCTGCTGCAACTTCTTCATCAGACCTTCAGGCAAGTAATAGCGAGAGGTCGAAGCCACTGCCTCCTTTTTATTTGGTCTTCCTCCCAGTAGAAACGCAGTTCCTGGTGCCACAGCTGTCCTCACTCGGCTCCAGAGTTAACAGCTCTGAATTCCAGGCTGTGTAGAGAGCGCCACATGAACCACACGTTAGTGTCGCACCTGGGACGTCGTTTCTCGCCACCGGCACTCCA
>NW_009726969.1:0-49603 GCF_000703405.1 Apaloderma vittatum | reverse complement strand
CCAGGCTGGTCTCCTCCCCCTTCGGCTTATCTTCGGTGACTGGGATATAGTCAGTTCCTGCACCTTTAAAATTAATTCCTTAAAGTATGCTTAGCCTTCCTGGGCTCCCATGCCCTCCAGAACAGCCTCCCAAGGAACTCTTAACCATGGACCGGAAGAGACCAAAGTCAGCTCTCTGGAAGTCCAAGGTGGCAGTTCTGCTGACTCCCCTCCTTACTTCACCAAAAATGGAGAACTCTAGCATTACATGATCACTTTGTCCAAGACAGCCTCCAACAATTACACCCCCCACAAGACCTTTTCTATTAACAAGCAGCAAGTCCAGAAGTGCACTTCCCCTCATTGGTTCCCTCACCATCTGTGTCAGGAAGTTATCTCCCACACACTTCAGGAACCTCCAGGACTGATCCCTCTCTGCTGTATTGTATTTCCAGTAGATGTCTGGGAAGTTAAAATCCCCCATGAGAACAAGGGATAGAGTCCATGCAACTGGACTGGAATGGCCTAGGCTGGAAGGGACCTTAGAGATCATCTAGTCCAACCTCCCTGTCATGGGCAGGGATGCCACCTCTCGACTAGACAAGGCAACACATGGGGACCGAGCGAGAATCGAACACGCGACCTCGATGTTGTCATTGTTGTCAGCATTGCTGCTCAAACCACTGAGCTCTCACCTGCAGATTCTCCTCTAGGCAAGGCTAGTCACCTATAACCCATCCTGCACACATTCCTTCACCTCTCCTGGCCTCTAGCTCCTTTCTTCCATCCTTCCATCCGTGACACAAATTGCAAAGTACTTTAGGTTTTCTCAGAGCCTGTGGCTGTGGAAGAAATTCAAGGTGACACTGAGAACAACGGTCATGCTCCTGCCATTATAAAATGCTGAATAAATAATGAAATATTTCATTTTAATCATGGCTCATGTCTCTTTGATGAGAAAAAATATTCTAAATGGGAAAGAACTTTTGAAATTAAGAATGTGCTGTGAGGAAGTATGATTTAATTTTGTAGTATTAATATTAACCATAACAACACTAAAGCATCAACCTCCATGTATGTATTAAGGAAGAAGAAGAAAAATAAAAAAATGAATATCGTTCAAGAGAGGCTGTAACTTTATAAGGCATAAAAGCGGCATCCAGTCTCAGTTTTCCCTTACTTCAAATTTACCGTAATCTACAGTCTTTTAGTAGGACACAGGGGTTGCTGTATCCTTGCAGTGCAAACCCGCCTCTCTGTTTCTATTCCGCATCAGCTATTCTATTAATGTTTGCGTCACCAATATGTCATCTTGGCAGTCATTTCACAGTAACAGCAAACCCACTGGAAAGTGACCACTGCCATGTAGAAATTTCCAGATAATTTGATTTTGCGCTCTGGGAAGTACACATTACTCCTGAATGATTATGAACACTTATTTGGAGAGATAAAGAGAAACTAAAGCCTTTGACTTTTTCTGTTGTTGGTAGTTTGATGGTTTTTTTTAAAGGGTGCAAAAGCTCAGCATCTTTTATCTTTTACTATTTCCATAAAGCATTAAATGCTTAGCAATTTTTCTCAGCCCCAGTGTGCCTAAAACTTTATATACTGATAAGACAGTCTCTTTTTTTTCCAAATGGCACAAAGCCTGGTTCTCTCTCTGGCTGTCCTACTCCTGAATGATTATGAACACTTATTTGGAAAGATAAAGAGAAACTAAAGCCTTTGACTTTTTCTGTTGTTGGTAGTTTGATGGTTTTTTTTAAAGGGTGCAAAAGCTCAGCATCTTTTATCTTTTACTATTTCCATAATGCATTAAATGCTTAGCAATTTTTCTCAGTCCCAGTGTGCCTAGAACTTTATATACTGATAAGATGGTCTCTTTTTTTCCAAACGGCACAAAGCCTGGTTCTCTCTTTGGCTGTCCCAAAGCAGTTTATGTGTTTATAGGCTCCATTCAGTGTTACCTGGAGGACTGACTTACTCCATCTCCATTTCCCCCTGCTTGCCCCCAAGTCTCCCTCCTCTTCCTGACTTCCAACCTCTCTGCTTACGAGCAGGCAGTGTGCAAGGAAAGCAAGCCCAATGCTGATTTCTGTTCCAGTTTCACCTCCTCTCCTCTTTCTCCTTCCCTTCCTTTTGCATTTCTGATATTGACTTTGTTGGCAATTGAACTGTCTGCAGACATCTTGGGGAAAAAATGACACATAGTCTGCCTCAGCACAGAACAGATAGGGTTACACAGCTGATGGAAGAGGGAAAATTGCTTTGGGGGCAAGTACAGAAAGGAAACGTGGGTGCCTCTGCCTAGGAACCTTCCCCAGAAAAAAAGAGGGTTATGGAATATCTGTTTGCTAGGTAAAAGAGACTCCACGATCTTAAAGGTCTTTTCCAGCCTGATTAGAAACATAGAATCATTCAGGTTGGAAAAGACCTTTAAGATCATCAAGTCAAACTGCTAACCAAGCAGTGCCAAGACTAAACCATGTCTCTGAGCAGCACTTCTACATGTCTTTGGAATTCCTCCAGGGATGGAGACTCCACCACTTCCCTGGGATGCCTGTTCCAGTGCTTGACAACCCTTTTGGTGAAGAGGTTCTACGATTCTATGATCCTCAATTCTAGTTTTAAGAGCCTGTCAAGCCTTTGAGGCTTGCTTTGTTGGCTTCTCCATAGCAAACATCTGGGTACAGAAGAGCCCTCTAAATTTAAGAGCATGAGTCAGAACTGTTTCTTTGGGAAAAAATAGCTTTCCTTCCATCAGTCTCCCCACATGAGAGGCTACGACATCCTGAAATAAATTAATTTGGGCCCCATTTCTGCTCCTGGCTGAGCCATGGGGATGAGAGAGGGGAAGAAAGTGGGGGTTAGTGGGAACGTGGGAAGACACAGCAGTCTGGGGAGCTCAACCCTCTTCCCACCTCCAGAGATGGGAAACTCAACACCATGACCTGGGACCACCTGAGCTGTTTTTTCCCTTGTGTGGAAATCACACAGAACATGGTCTGTCCTGCAGAAATCAGAGACTAAGAAGACCAATTAAGTCATTCAGTTCATCTCCCTGAGGCCAATTGTAAGACTTTCTTTCTGCTAGATACTCTATTGTCAGGGTTTTTTTCAGTGTAATTTTAAAAGTCCCAAGCGACAGTTGCTTTCATTATCTCCCTGGGGAGACTACTGCACAGTCTAATATACTTCACTGTCACAAAGTTTTTCTGGAAATTCCTCTTAAAATTTCACTCCTGATTTCCTTCCATTTACTCATTTATATATATTATGCTATGCTAAATGTCAATTATCAGTTGTACTAGAAAATTCTTCTCTGTTTCCCAAATGCTGCTAGAACGTCACAATATCCTGTCTTTGCCATAATTTAGCCAGAATGAGTTTTGTTTTGATTTTTTTGAGGCCCTTCCTGAATTACGTTGATCCCCTCTGGACACCTTTCCCATACTCTATGTATATGCTATAGTGATGCAATATTCCAGACAATAGTTTTCATATAACCTTGATGCATAAAATATTTTCCCCTGCCTCTGCAATAAGGTAACTCTTGAAGGTTTTATTTCTCTTGTGTCACCTTGTACTTGAAGTACATGCTTAATTTCACCGCTCACGGTCACCAGTGTGTCTTTGAATTATTTATTTATTTATTCATTAAAAAAAGTTGTATGTACCTTTCTGCTCAAGATTTTTCTATCTTCTTCCATCCCAAGGATTTTTTCATAAGTATTTCACATTTAGGTAGTAATATTACTAGGTAATTTCATTATTATGCCAAGTCATACTGTCACCTAGACTTAAAGATTTGTTGAGAATGACATTTTCCTAGGTTTTTTTCTTTCATTCTTCATAGCAAATGTTATGTTGAAAAACTTTTTTCCCTGCAGGTTTTATGAAATCAATTCCCCCACTCTCGCAGGGAGTCAATGCTCGTCCTGTGAGCATCACAACAAAAAGCATGTGAACGACACCAGGAGATGGCTCAATGATCCTGACTATTTGCACAAAATAAAGCATATGCATGCCACTCTTTAAGTCTAAATGAAGAAATTCTCAGGGAAAAAAAATCACTCTGATTTGTCAGCTTGTCTTATTCTAACAAAACCCTGTTCTGGCAAAATATCTTCTGGACAGTGGATTTGTAGTCTCTTTTGATGGTCGCTGGAGATAGACAGAGATAATATGAATGACTTTACTTTTTACAAATGTCACCTGTATTATCAACACTGATTTGAAGGTGACATAATTTTCTTGCAAAACCAATTAGGTTTTTGTGCTCTTGGCAAGCAGCTCTGCTTTGGTGAATTAGACATAGTAACTCTTTCAAGCAAGGAACTTCAAATATTTACCTTGTCTCTCACATGCAGACTGCATAACCAGACATCAAGTAGATGTTATAACTTAAAGTCATGTTAATGATCTGACACTTGTTTCTGCATTTAGTTATTTAAGCACAACACTTTAATTATGACTATATAATCATCAATATCTATAATGACACATTGTGGGTGATGCTGTCAAACAGGAAAAGCGTGATTCTACTCGTTCAAAGCTTTTGTGATCACACAGCCCCTGTTATACTGCATTTTTCATTCAGCTCTAAATTACACTGAACCCTCTCACTTTGTCATCTCCTTATCAGACGAACTGTTTGCTCCTCAGAAGAAAAGTTGGCGACTCAACCATATGTTCCCTGAAAGTCAAATATTTCTTTCTCTTAAACAATAACTGCTATGAGGGACACTATAATAAAACCTCAAATGATAACCTCGATGAGATGAAGGTTAAATCTGCAAGGGAATTCGGGTGCCCCAAAAGTCCTATATTCTAGGTGAGAATATGGAGGTACGTGCCATTTCTTAATGTTTATGCATACAGATTTCAGATGCCTCCAGCTCTAGGCAGCAGCTGCAAGGGCATGCCTAGGACACATACTGTAATCCAGTAGCTTAAATTTTGCTTTAGGTAGCTCAGTACTTTTATGGCTTTGGTTCTTGGTTGATTAATTAGATGAGATGGAGGAAGGAAGTAGTACCCTTATTTTACAAATGAGGAATACGGTAGAGAGAGATTAAATGCTTTGCCTGAGGAAATGTAAGAAACTTGATGCAGAGTCAGGAAGGTTCATGTAAGCTGTGCTTCAGATCTTGATTTCTTTAGTCTTTGATTCCAATGCCTTAACAAAAAGGCCTTTCTTCCCCATTTTTCTCAGCTATGTCAGCTCACAAATGCTGCTGAGTTGCACATGTTGAGACTGCAGCTGTTTACTTCCCTGTTTTGTGAGTGTGCATGGGCTTGCACATTTTCCAGTGAACCAATTAATTCTTCTCTTTTACACAGGTACAATTCATGAAAATCCCCCTGATTTGCAAGCTCCTTTAAGTGCCTTTAAGTTGCCTTCAGCAACATAGCTAACATCTGTTGCATCTATACCATCACTGTCCAGGAAAGGAGTCTTGTTTTCCGTATGATTTTTTGTGAACACACGTGCTGCCAGGTATTTGTGTTTGAGGGGGGGAAAGTGAAGGTGCACTGCCAGCCTCTTTTGATGAGGTTATGATGGTCTTTGCTTTCCTTGGAGAGTTGACTTAGTGCATGGAAAGTCATGTGTTGCCCTCCTGGTAGGGCATTGTTGAAGTTGGAATGATCCGGGTATGGGAAGGGCAGGGAGCTGATGGGCTCTCTTCTCCAAATGTTACTTCTGTCAGACCTTTAAGGAAAGCATCTCAGATGCCTGCAATGATGAGATACAAGGGAGACAAAGCTGATCCCCAACCTCCATTATTGTTTTACTTCTATGTAGAAACTGATGTCTTCTGAATACCTGTAAGCAAGTTGAAAATGGCGATCTACACAAGTCTAGCTTCATAATTCAAACACGTTGAATAAGTCTGGGCAGACTGTTTTTGAACTTCAGCAGAGGTCTACAGTATTAATGCTGTGATACCACACAATTTTTCTTTCTGCCTGTTACGGAAATAGTACATGGACATTTCTGCCACAGATAAATCTGTGCAGGTGTTCTCCTAGTACAAATTAAGCTTGGTAGAGAAACCATGATATTGAAAAACAAAATGGTTTTGGAGGAAGAGCTTTTTAAATTAAAACAACAATATTTCACAGCAATATTGTCCATCATTCCTCCACCCTGTCAAACCACTTGAAAGATGCATCAGGCAATAATGAACCTGAAATTCATCCCACTCTAACCAGTAGTGAGCCTGTTGCTGACTTAGGCTGTATGCCAGGAATACTTCTGCAGAGCATCCCTGCAGAGTAGAGGGCTCCTTAGAAGGCTATGTCTGGGGAGACACCGTGGTAAGGGCATACTTATGTCAAGAAAGAGTTACTATTCTTAGAGAAAACCCCTAGTTAAAACAAGTTCACATAAGGACATAGTTAATTTTTCCACTTCTTTCACCATCATAATTTGGAATTATAAGTAAATTCTAAGGTCCCAGTGATTCAGAAACTGGCAGCTCTGGTAGCAAGGCAGAAATCTATACTACAGGCACTTGCTTCTCTTTTTATTCTTGTCACCTCTGCCACTGGAATCAAATACTCTCCAAATTGGAAACGGGTATCTGATCCAGAAGAGTGCATTTCCCATTAAATGCAATGAATCCTGATGTAACTTGATTGGATAGAAATGAACTGCAGAAAATGGAAGAAAAAGTCCAGTTTGCAATGCAGGTGCAGTTTCTTAATATATCTAACTGAAGATCCAGGTAGCTGGGGAAAAAAGCCAATCAACAGCTATTACTCCAAGTGCTCAGTAAACCTTCCAGTTTCTCCATCATTAAGTGTCAGGAATCTGGATCAGAATCAGTTCTTTACTGGAACTACTTTTTTTTGTAAGGACTGATATCTGTTTAGAAGGGTATTATTTTTTTTCCTTTTCTGCCCTGTATTATAGGCTTGACCTAGTTACCACTGATAACGGTAAAAGTCGGCCGTGGCTGTGCTGATGACAAGAGGTATGCTTGTGCCCAAGAGAGATAGATGGGAGTTGAATCAGGCCCCATGTGTGTGAAAACAGGCCACAGAAAATCTATTGCTCTAATTGCCTCCAAAAAGATTGACATAATCTAATTTGCTTATGGTTAAACACCATCATTTATGAACAGGTTGATTACCTTGAGCATCCAGAACCAATTACTAAGCCCTGCCTCCCTTCTGCCTCCCCAATATTATTTTACTTAATTCTGTTCATAACAGCAACTACCCACATCCCTCAGAACACCCCTTTGCTTGAAAAAAAATATAAAAATTATTATCTAAACTAATTCCTGGGCAAACCTCTCTATTTCTTCCCACAAGTCTATACTGAGGTGCAGCACTAAACCTCTGGCCATCACAGCAATTGACTGTTTTTAATAGTTGGAATACTTGACCTCCCCATTAAATATCCCTTTGCCCTTTGTTAAATTTGTTGCCTATTAAATCGCATGTCTAGCTTTGGAGCTTATGTTGCTGCTCCCCTGCTGCTTTAGCTCCTTATCACCACAGTATTTGCTGTAACACAAGCAGCCAGTGGATGAATTTGCACGTATTTGCTGTGTGGAGCAAGTAATTTCCTTTTCATGATCAGCCATTTATCATCGCTAAAGCACCGGGAGGAAATTAGTTATCAACTTCCCATTTTCGGCTATAACTTCAAAGCAAATCTTTGATTCGGATGTCAGACTCTGAATGCTGGGGACAGAGGAGGGGAGCGGGAGGGGGCAGAGGAGGGAAGGAAATAAGAGGGGCTGGACCATCACCTTGTGATGGTGACAGCACCCACCATCACCAAGAGCAAAACAGCTTGATAAGGTACTACAGCAGCCACTGGTTCCTCACTTGCCTGGTTTGTGCTCGTTCAGGGAGCCACCATGGGCACCCATATTCAAATTCAACCTTGCAGTCAAAACTTATTCTGACTCTTATGGAAATGGTCTGCCTTTAGGATATGAAATGCTAATAAGTGAATGAAAAAGTCTACACTTTCATAGACTTCTGGAAGACTGACTGTGTTGTACTCTCTTGCTTGCTTCTCCTCACTTAAATTCGGTGCTTAAATACAACATCAATTCATGGAGGTACATGCTCCTGACAAATTTCAATTAAAATCGTAAATAGTTTGTGTCATAAACAGTCCATTTTATCACTACAAGTTTTTACAGTAAGGTAGAGAATTTAATTTCCTTCAGAGCTTGTTTAAAGGCTTTAAGTGCCTGCCTGAGCCCAGATCCATCTTTCAGGAACCTGGTTTTCTGCTTGCAATGGAGCAGCCCATCTTGAGCTCCTTCTCTTCTTCTCTCCCTCTCTCATTCTCTCTCCTTTTAAAAAAAATTTATTATTCCAGCATAGTCAAGGCTGTTTACCAAACTGATACCTCAGTACATTAGTACCACATTGATTATGGCTGGAAATGATTGCAGGAAGCCACGCGTAACTCCAAGCCCTTGTCCTTTCTGCCATGTAAGCACATTCTTTTTGGCCAAATGAAAGTCCAAAACTGTACACTAGCTATTTTCTGGCCTTGAAAATGTTCCCTATAGGTGCCTTTGAGCATATACTTTCTGGTGGCAATCTCTTGAAATGATCATCTATCAAAATCCATGTTATTCCTTTGTTCAAGGCCATTGTACTACCAAAAATACTGCTTAATCCGTTCACACTGATGGGAGGAAGTGTGCTGTTGATTTCTGAAATGGACATGAAATTCTCACACATTATGTGACACACAAAAAATTCCTGTGAAAAGACTGTTAATATACATACACTGGAAGGAAGTGCAGAAGTCTCCTAGGCTTTTAAAGAGAGCACAAAAAGGCTGACTACTATGAGCATTTTGTCATTTGCTTTCATGAGAGCACAGCTCAGTGACAGGTTACATCTTACCTTAGTGTTTATTTCTACAGTAAGCAGATCTGCCTAAAGAGCCATTGGCATGATTCAGACCAGAATATTCTTGGGGGCATGAGGCAGTCCTTTATTTGCAGCCTGCTGCTGCTGTGCTCAGCATAAGGAGGGGTAGGATGCTACCCTGTCTGGATCAGCATCCCTCATGAAGCTCCACCAGAGGGATGCTCTGCCTCAGAGATGCTCTGTGACTGGGGCTCTCCACACATGTGGAGTGCAGGCTGTGTCCCCTGGAAAGGGTCTCTCCTGGGCCTCCTGAATTCCATGATGTAGTTCTTATCGGGTAGATAGGTCCATTTAAGGGTGGCCACAAGCCATATCTGGCATAAACTGGGCCTGGAAATATGTCTCTGACACTCGCAAACAGGAAAAAAAGGAAGGAAGAATTGCTGTTTTGCTCGAGCCATCTGAAATTAGTGGGGTTATTAAAAGCTTTTATTCAAATAAATAAATTTCTAAAATTGCCTAGAACTCAATAGCCCAGGATGTCTAATCAATAGCAATTCATTTTTAGAATTGTTGTCTGTTACCAGAGCCAGGAATTGCAAGAGGTAAATCAGGCCAAACGCCACACGCAAAGACAGGATCCATTATGTCACAGAGGGGGGTCACGCTGAAATCGCTTCATCTGTTTTTAACGTTTGAAAACCCAGGATGCAGAGGATTTTCAAACAGGCCCATCTGTGTGATATTTCTGGCTGTGGATCTCTGGTTTCCCCACCGGCAGTGGTAACTAAATCTCTGTGATGGACTCCATGCCATGGGCTGGATTATTTGCATTAGGAGTAATCTTCTGGTGGCTCTGCAGGTGTCTGTAGCAGGCAGAATGAATTGCTGGGCTGTGCTTGAGCAACTTGGCTTCTGAACATAATTTCATCTTGAAAATTATTAAAATGGGTAGGTGAATGTTAGAGACATAGCCTCTGCCCTGTGCTATAATTATGGCCTAACTTCATACGCAAAAGGGGCAAAGCTGGAGCGGGCCCGCTGTTTCTCCATTTTTTTGCAGAACTTTCTGAATAACAAAAACAGAAATGAAAAAACAAAAAGCCAAACTCACCCCCTTGCAGGTTTGCTACTGCCTGCTACTCACCTAACTGGAATTTTCTGACAGTAAATTCCAATTCATTTAAAGTTCTGGTTTTAATTCTGCCTGTAGATGATTGTGAGAAATTCACTTTTATAGTCTGGAGGCATTCCACTTGGAAAAAACTAGCTCTGGAAAATGCTATTTCCATCTGTTAAAATACAGAAGGGAATGGAGGGGGCAGGGCAGGCAATAAATGATGTTCTACACAGTTTAGGGCCAACACTTTAAAAGACAGGAACTAAAGTTAGCCTTGTGTATTCATACTCAGAAACAAATATACAGTGCTTTGGGAAATTGTGCTAATCTTCTGCGAGCTGACTTTTTTCTAACTCTGGCCTCGTTGTTTCAGGCCACAACCAGCTCTGCAAATGTGGACGAGGGAGAAGCTTGTGCTCATCCATCTTTGTGACAGTGTTGACCATATCCCGGGGAGCAGGATCTGTGTTTCTCTCTTCCTGAGGAGGCGTGAAATGCCAGTCCAGGATCTCTTTGTGAATAAAGATTCAATACTCCAGCCTGCCATGATGTTGAGCTTCCGCCTGGATACATTTCCTTCAACGGCAGCTTCGACAGGAAAGCTACAAACCCACAAATTTCTACTTGGAGTTTTAATTGTCTACAACACGTTGCTGGGAGCTACAGAGAGTTTTGTAATCAGCATTACGTAGCTGGGGCTGAAAGACCACAGTAACAGCAAGTCCAATTCAAGTGAGGCCACTTAGCGCTGAATTACATTCTGCTAATCCTCCTGAAACAACCACATCCCAAATGTAAAGGGACATGGCTGGGCTTTCAAACCCTCATGAACAGAGCACAATTTATTTTGAAAAGTTATTTGGTTGCAGCTTCCCCTTGTTTCTTTGTTTCTTGCCTAAGAAAGGCTTAAGGTACACTCAATGCTGAGCATTTATTCCCTCTAAATGTGGGATTTCCGGGGACTGATGTGAAGAATCTTCCTTTCTTTTCATCCCCTGACACAGGGCAGATGAGACATCTCCTTGGAAGATTTTTCTATCTGCATTTGCTGTGGCCTCTTTTTCCTTTCTGGACTGATATTTAATTCTTCTTTGAACAGTTTCTCTTGCTATCGCTTTCTTGTAGTTTATGTCATGCTGTATTCACTAACTCATGGTTTTCAGCTCTGAAGTATTACTAGACAAATATACCTGCCTCTACCTAAGCCCATCTCTAATTTTCCCCAGGTAAAGAGCTCCATAGAGGATAGCAGGGCAGCACAGACAAGAGATTTTTCCCTGAAGTGTGCACAGACCATGGTATTACCTGGGCTTTAACTACTGAGAGGTTAGGCTCATGCAATTCTCCAGCAAAACTTCTGCTAAACTAACTAACTCTCCTGAGCAAGAATTGCAGTTAATGCCTCTAAAACATACTGCAAATTATTCTGCTTTGCTCTGATGTAGACGAAGGGCAACCACACTCTATAAACACTCCTCAGGTCAGGCTCACAACGTACAGATATGCAGGCACGTGGGTGTCCCTGCCTCCCCATTTGGGAAAACTGTTCTTGTTCAGGAAGGATGCTTACAGCTTCTCCCAAATTCAAACACATTGTCTCATCTCTGGCCCCTATAGATGTGGAAACTAACACACAAGAGGAAATCCTGACCCCCTGAAGCTCTTTCCACACACCACTTCTAGCTTGAAGGCCAGTTAATACAGACTTATTTATGAACCTAGGTTTGTAGTAACCGTATTTTTTTGAGGCAAGAGAATTATCCCTATTCAGGCATCTTCTGGACTTGCATGAAATGTGTGTTCTGTAAGCTGGTGGTGTTGCACCTCTTTGCTTTTAGCTCTACCCATTTGGCATGATCTAACAGTTCTCCTAACACCAGATTTCACAAAGAACTTGAAAACACTTCCTGGCCAGCTGAGATCTGAAAACTCCAGTGTAGGATTTTCCCAATGCAAGATAGCACTTTCCCATGGGACCTCCTTCAACAAGACGTGGGCTGAAGCATATGCTGGTCTGCAGAATGGGAAATCCTTCTCTCAAGGGTTAGGGTTGCTATAATGCCCTGCCAAGCTGGGCTGTTATGGCATAAAGGATTCTAAGGTCCCTTTCAGCTTAGGCCATTCTATGATTCTATGATTCTATGATTCTCCCTCTGGAGCTGAAAGGGGATTTAAAAGAAACAGCTTTAGCAAGGCCATGGTCACGAATGCACACAGCAGTCAGAGGATGATGTGTGTGACCGAGGAGAAAGGAAGAAAGGGTGAAGAACAAGAAAAGGAGGAGAAAATAAGGAGAAAAGGAACCAGAGAGACAGGCATAGGTACTACAATTACTGAGTATCAGTTTCTTGCACTTGCATAATGACCTTAGGCAGACCTCAGACAAAGTTCCTGAAGGAAGATTGCTCTCTGTCAGTCCTCCCTTACAACTGTATTCGACGATGAAGAGCTAAGAGCAGGCAAACTGCTATTTTACTCCATTGATGGTGTCCAACATTCTTCTGGTTCAATCGTACTACAATTCGCATTGGATTTGTCCTAGTTTTCCCTGCAATGTGGTTATCTTTTGTCTCTCGCTTCCCCCGCGGCAGCATTGTTCTGAGGCTTGGTGGGAGCAGATGTCAAACAGGCTATCCCACAGACAAAATGTGTGAACTAGTAGTTTCACTGCTCTAACCTCGCACTGGCAGCAAAGAATGAGGAGGGGATAGAGTCCAATAATACGGTGCTGATGAAATCACTGTAGGCAGATGGGGTAAATAAACCAAACCACTCTCTGTATTTCTACCGTAGGTGGACTAACGACCTGGACATAAATACACTTCAACAAAGTATGAATGGCCATATGAATTTTGCAGTCTGAAACTACTTCTTATAGTAAAGGCTGCATTTGCTAGAGTGCCATAAATACAAAGCTAGCTCATAGGCACTAGCCTATAAGTACCAAGTGATCTCAAGATATTTAGTGACTTACATAGCTGATTGCTAGGGGAAGACAGTGTATTTTCGATTTAAAGAGGAGAAACAAATGAAATGGAAAGTCAGCAGTGCACAGCACAGCTACTTGAGTGATCTGAGGTGGAAGAGGGCCTTGACTTAGTAAGTAAACCTCATCCTGGACAGCTTTCAGAGAACAGTCTGTTACTTTGGAAGCAGTGGGGCATTTTTGGGGATGATAAAGGCTGGGCATAGACTGCACCAGAGCCATTGCCACATTGCTAAATCATCCAGCACTAACATAGCCACATTTTACTGGATCCTGAAATTATTGTCAAATTTTTCACTGCACTTGTAATTGGGCCATGGTGATGAAAACAGTTCTTCATTTGAGGGGTCATTGTGGCTGGCATAAAATCAAATATTTAGTTATCTGTCTTTCATTATGTACTGAAACATATGATATTTATGATGCAATGAAATATTCAGGCTTAATGTTGAGACACTTGTGTCTTAGCCTCAGAATTCAGCGAGCTTCTGAAAATGTACTTTGCATACACAAGATGTATATTTCATAATAAAGGATTCATGATGAAATATTAACAACATTTCCCTGAGCTCTCTACATTGTATTCTGCAGAATATGACATATTTAAATGCACTCATTACATCATGGGCTTTACTGCTCTCACGCCATCCACAGTCTGTCCTTCTCTTTTCAGGTATTCCACACCTTCCCCAGCTGCCCAAACACGTGCTGATCTCCAAGAAAAAGCTCTGAGAAACAAGATTCATCTTGTGTCTGTCTCTGAAAGCTCATTTTCACACTACACATGAACAAATCTTGTCCAAACGGCTTTTTCTTCTGACAACAGTACTTGTTGTTCAAGTTTCCTGAAAAGTAATGAAGGTTTTCCTTTTCTCTTCCATTTTGTTCAGTAAAAACCCCCATTGTATTAGTTAACAATGACAGAATATCAAACCAAGATAGAATGTTTAAATAGCTCTTAGTCACCACATTACGGCTAAATGACAATAACCCTCTTTCTAATTTATGAAAAAAAATGCTTAGTTATCTCACTGAATGAAAAGAGAAGTGGGTCTTTTGTATGTAAAAGCACCCTAATATGAAGTCTTTGTTTAAGTAATTTTAATGGGAGAAAACTATAAAAATTATGCAGGAACCCTAAAATTCTATTATATTTTATCTGAACACACATGTACCATTTGAATTATTTATTTGACATCAGACTAAGTCTCCAAGAGTTGATGCCACAACAAATTTTCAATGAGTGTTTGTTTTTCAGGGAAGTTCCTTTTTCTTTCTCTTTTTTTTTATTTCCCCCTGCAATTGCTGTCATTATGTTGCTAATGCAGAAGTTGTTACTAAATCACTTTGAAAAATGGGCTTACTCTCTTTCCAAAACAATTTGAGAAGTGGTTTCAACATCAGTAAAATGTGCTCACTTCAGTTGTTTCTCCTTACATTAGCTGAGACATGGATAATAACAATTTTGTCCTAGTGTTTTCTGATTTGCCCACAAGATGTTTGACCAAGATGTACAGAAGTGGTTATTGACCCTAGCTGCTCGTCAGGAGGCAATTTAGTAGGATCTAATTTGGACACAATCTAACTACCAGCCCTCTTTGTAACTTAGTTTAGTTGTCTAATTACACCAGTTATTTTTAAAACTGCTGACCTTCCGGTATTATATTTCTTTAGATTCATTTGCTTGGCTCTGTTTATTGGGGGGAAAAAGAAAAAGAGATACACAAAAGAAAAGAAAAATGAAAAAAGCCCCATCTTTGTGTTGGGCATCTTAAAATCTCTGAAACTCCTTCAGAGGCAAAGGAAATGTCTTGGCAACTGTTTGTGCAAAAGTAACAAATAATTACATCCAACTTGTTCTTATTTAGGGTAATTTTAATTCTTAAAGCGTTACCAGCAGGCTGAGAGCAAAAGCAGCAATATTCTACCAAGTTGTCAAGTAACCTGCACGGTGTCTCAGCCCAAGAGGTGAAGAGAGAGGCAGATTTGGAATGACAATTGACAACTAAGTGTTACCACTCCACCACACACAAGCCTCTCTCCCCAGTAAAGGCAGGCTGCTCTACGGCATCAGATTACTGGTATATTGATTTCTTTCAAAAAAGACATTTTATAATCGGGTACACAGTGGCTTGCAGAATACAATACACCAAATATGTGGCAGCTATATAAATATTTCAGCATGTTCTGCTGCTTTTTATGCAAAAGTCACATTTTCATTAGGTAAAAGACTTCTTTCTTTTTCTTTTTTCTTCCAGTTTACAGTGTCTCAGTTTTGCCTCGTGATTCTTCCACTAGAGTAGCTTCCAGATTTTATTCTATCATATACACATTTCAGTACACACTCTAAAAGCTTACTAAACATTAAGATTCTTATGGAAACCAGATGTATTTTCTGATAGCTTTGAATGGCCATGCGTAGGATCTGTGGGCCTGCGATGCTTGCTGAGATGAAGTCTCAAGGTCAGGCATAATACTAATTATATGCCCTGAAGTTATGCCATACTAAAACTGAAGGTGCTTCGATCAGTTGAATGCTTTTTATCAATTCCTCTTAACAATTCCATGTGTGTGCCATCTTTGAAAATATTGACTGTGGGTAAAATCCATTAGAACTCAGACTTAGTCCTCTGTTAAAGAGATCCCTCCCAGATGGACCCCATCCAGGGCTGTAAAATGGAAGCTGCTACATTTTCTATTTTATTCTTTTTAATAGGACAATGTGCATTAATAGAGCGTACTCACTGGTCATTTTCAGACCCTCTGTGTATCTATTTGTGGGTGTAGTTATCGGACATCCAACACAGTAGCATGTTTGCAACTGAAGAGTTCACTGGTAACGGGTATCACAGAGAAAGCAAATGATGTGTCCGTGATGGACTGGAACAGGAGTTAATCTTTGGAGCTTTTACAGCTCATCATTGGGATATTTACCTTCCCACCATACTTAGGTTTTTTAGTGCATGCAAGAAGTGGACCTCATCTGCTGCAAGGAAAATTACTTTTCATTGATTATTCCCCCAGTGAGTAACTAGCATGCATCGTCCTTCAAAAGCAACTGATACTAATCCCTGTTCTCCTGAGTTCTACTGTTATGTTAATTAACTATGATAATTAAAACATTGAAGAGCAGTTGTGTATCTCTGTGACCAAATGCACAGAGTTAGGTAGCTGTCAGGGTGTAATAACAGAAGTGCTCTAAGGTGCTGAGAGACAAGCAATTCTGTTATTTCTGACTCCATCCACAAGCCTCAGAGAAAGATAGTCTGGAAGCTCATGCAGTGTGCAGTAAACCACTGCTCTGCTACTTGCCCCCCTCCAGGACTTTAAAAAGGGTGGTACCCCTGCAGCCTTACCTCACTTGCAACACCTAACATGTAAAAAGTTCTTTGTCACTATTTTAGGACAGGTTCTCCACTCTCTTTGTAGTTAGCGCTAGGGGTTAAAATCCAGCCAGTTATGCTCAAGCTTGTGGTGACTTTTCTACTGCTAGTTCAATGGCTCAGAGATATTAGCAAAGGTAAAGATCCAGACATGAATTTTCTATAGGAATCACTCAATTAGCATTGACCCTCTTCTTTTTTTCTGTGCTGGATCAGAGAAAACACTCTCATCTGGACCATTCCCAATTTATGTTTATGTCCTTATAGAACAGATATCAACATTGCCGTGCCACTTATGTTGTACATTTTCCTGTATTATGTTCAGCTGTAAATGGTCAAAAAAATTGGAAGGACATTACCTTTTATACTTTTTTTTTTAAGGTGAGTTACATTTTAAGAACTCCTAAGTAATAGTACTATCCTTACTAAAGGACAAAGTGGTGAGCTGCAGACCTAAGTCACCCTCTAGGGATCTGACTATTTGCCTTTTTTCTTTGCTGAAAATCTCTATGCTTCTCAACGGAAGGTTACATTAACATTACCCAGAGAAAGTCAATTTATGTAGCAAATCATCAATTTGTGGAGTTTCTTGAACATGCGGCAACATGAACACAAAGCAGCTCTTTGTGATCCCACAGATGTCCTGTCCTCAGCGCACAGCTCCATTAATCATATGCTATGCATGTTATTGTCCAAATTGCAGTGCCATCTGAGACAGGGAAAACATTGGGAAATGCTGCACACCAGCAAAAAATTACAAATGAGCAGAGTGTTTAAAAACACTACCAAGTCAACGCCATGAAGATTTCATTTTGATCTTAAAACTGCTGTGCTTCACCCAACCAAAATTTATTTTTTGTTGGTTTGTATATCTCTAGATATAGAGATATATAGAGCCAAAGTGAGTATACCCAACACTACAAATCCAGTTCATGCAAGAAAAGCTGAAATCTGTAGTTACATTCCAAGGGCAGGAAGGCCAAGGTTTGCCCCTGGCTATGCCTCTAGGAAATCTAGAAAATGCTACTATAGTTAGTGTGACTCTAAATTTGTCCCCTTCCTAAATGGTGAATGATACTCAGCCAGGCTAGAAGTGCCATTTCACACAGATTTTTACTATATTTGTGTTTTAATGGCAGCTGCTGGCTGCTAGATGTGGTCTCCATTTTCTTAGACTAGATAAACATATAAACAGCTGCCTATATATAAAAATCATGTGTGAGCTAAACTTTGAGAGAGCCTAAGTAATTTAATACGAAGTGTGAGGACCCTGTTGGCTGTCTGTTGCTTGAGGCTAGGATCTTCTCTGCAGCACCAAGCTAGATGTCAGTGCTTAACCAGCAGAGAGACTGTGGCACAAAATGCTTCCCTTCCAACTGAGCCCCTAGCAGTCATCAGTCACTTGACCTGAATACTTTAAAAGGGACTGCTGTCTAAAACATCCTGCCAGAAATTCTTCACATAGGGACATGGTTTAGTGGCAGACCTGGCAGTGCTGGGTTAACAGTTGGGCTCAATGATCTTAAAGGTCCTTTCCAACCTAAATTCCATGACTCTATGATATAGCCTTCTCAAAGGCAAGTCACATATCCCACAATTCACAGATTCCATGGTTCCTTTCCCTAGTTACCTATAATCACTTCATTTAAAAATGGATGCAATTTTACCACAGTCATATTTTTATCTCTAAGGTGATGATGAACACTTTACAGTTTGAAGGGCAGGTACCATTTGGAGACCTCAAGAACAGAGGACAGCATGTATTTTCTCAAATTACTGATACATATACATATATAAAAATACTTCAAAAAAACATTTGACATTAAAAAATGTTTGGCTTCCTTACACAATAGAGCAAAAAATGGACAAGTAAACTAATGAAATGAGGATATTAGCAAACAAAAATTCTAAGCCGAACTAAGAAAAAAGGCCACTAAGGAGGAGTTAAAGAAAGAGAGGTCACAGGTGTAGACAGAAAGACCTCTTATTCAATGCAAGCACAAAATCAATCACATAGATATCCTTAGGGAAGGAATACTACAATTAGGATAGTTGATCTGGAAGAGATTTACCTGTTACTTCAGTCAAGATGAGAAGTAAAGTCAGAAAACAGAAGAGGTTGTTTGAAATCAACTGTTTTGTTGGGCTAGAGGCTGGTTGACGCTGCAGACTCAATTCAATCCTCCCTTCGGGCTGATGTCTTACCAGAAGTGGTCACAAATTCACCGGCATTGCATGCTGCTGATATCCTTGCTTCTGTATTGTACGGAGCCTTAGCAACCGAAGAGTGCAACTGTAGATCATATCCCTGTAATCCTGAAAATGGAGGGGAGGAGAGTTAAAATGGGCTTCTACTCCATACAGCGTGCTGTAAATTGGAATTACATGGCCTGCGGGTGAGGAAGCGGTCACGTACTCAAGACGTTCAGAAGAACACAAGTGCCACAAACCCATGGTTGTGTCTCTGGATGCTGCCTTCAAAGCTGGTGGTGGAGAGGAAGAAACATAAGTTGAAATCATTTTGCCTGTAGGATCTGTGTAGATCATAGCAATCCATTCCTTTTTCAAGGACTGATAATGGAATCAGAGCAGAAACCTTTGTTTTCACAAATACGATATTTGCCAAAGAAATCCAGTGTATAGGCTTATTTTATTGCTTACTAAGTTAGAACATATACTGATATTTCACACACAAAATTTCATAAAAATATTTTCATTTCTTATCCAATGAACTGAAAGAAATCCTCTAAAACTTATATTAAACTTCCTTTAACTTCTTAAAATTTATTTGACAGCTTCTATTTGTTTGTGTCCCTGAATTCCTTTTCAGCTGTCATTTTAACCACATGGGACACAAGAAATGAATTTCCATATATTTCAACCCTCAAGCAGATGTATTCAAAACACAACAAGCCAGCCTGGAAAAGTAAATACTTTTTCCTAAAACACATTCTTTCCTATGGATTCAGGAATATATGATAAAATGTTACAGAGCTACAACTCAGAGGGGGATAAAAAAACAAAATAACCCCCCCCGAAAACTCTATACCAATACCTCTAGTACTTTAAGTAAACGGGCACCCAGTAAGTGTAACATTTCTGAGCTAAATACTACAGGGTAGCAAACATTAGGCATTGCAGTTTTCCAGATGTTTCCAGATTTGTTTTTCTCTTTCCATCACAGTCAAGTTAATAATTTTCAATAAGCCACCATGCAATGAAAAGTAAAAGTCACTTCCTTAGACAGCTTCTTTGCATAGTGTTTGCTTTCAGGGAATATTGCAGGCAGGAGATACTGAGTAGTAATAACAGAAAAAAAAGAGGAAGAAGAGGGAGCATTTCTTTCCCGCCCACCTCCAAAAAAACCCAAACAAAAAAAGATAAAAAGCTTTATTGAAAGATTAGGGCAAGCTAAGCCAAAATCCACTGACAACATCAAAAAGCCAACCTTAGCCAGTGTGAAATACTGTCATCTCATTTTTCTTTACAGCAGTTAATAACTCTCTGAACAGGGATACTGGCTAAACAGGCCTTAATATTTAAATTATGGCTAATTGATAGGACAACTCAGAAACAGAAGTTGCAATAAAAGGAGAAAAAGCACAGTGAGAGTGGCTTAGCTTAGGGTACAAGAACTTGCTTACTGACTTCTTCTATATTTTTAAATAATTACATTTGTTATCCTCCAACTGTCTGAAAAAATATTCCATGGCCACAGATTACACATGGAGAGATTTGAGACAACTCAGCTGGCAAACACATTTCTTTCTGGGAAAACTCCCACATACATCAATAAAAAACATGCAGGCGTAATTCAAGTGTTGAAAACCTCCTCAGTTTTTATTGCATAATTATTGTTTTTAAAGAACTAGATTTTAAAAGACTCCTTGCCAAAAATATGATTTTATGATAAAATAATGGGGTTTAAATTAGGCGTAGGGAGTCCTCAGTATAACTGAGAATTTTATGTTCACTATCATCTACTTTTCCAGTGTCTCAGACATCTGTTGTATCTTTGGAAAGCTGTCATTATTATAAGATTTTCACTGCTTTATCTATTAAATCCAGCTTTTAAGATCATAGATGCCATATAGTCCTATGACCTGTAACTACCAAAGAATGTTAGCTGCATATGTAGTGACTGCCATACACAAGCAAACACATGTATCTAGAGAGATACATGAGGCATATGTACATGAACGTACTTACACATAGACTTACTTAGGGGGTGGCATTAGCTAGTGGACATACAACAAGTTGGATTTAATTATAGTCTCTTCCATAGACAGGTTTTGTACGTGATCTTATGACCTTAACTCAAGAGAAGAAATTATTTGGTTAATATAGACAATATTGTACAAAATGCATTGGCATATACCATTAAACTATGAAATATCGAGTCAGTAAGACACAAAAGAGGCTCCAGTGGCTACTACTGGATGGTAATTTTCTATTAATTTTATATGAGTTATTAATTATGTATTAAATTTTATATTAAGTGCATTGTAGTTGAGGCCTAGATACGTATGTTTTTTTGGAAATCATGACACATACATCATCTCAAACAGCTTTTGAATTTTAGGAAGCTTGTGAATGTGAGCTTCACAGCAAAAGCACAGCTCTAGTATTTTTGATCCATGTTGATGAATTGTAGCCTTGTTCTCTTACAGATCATCTGGCTGAGTTTTTTTTTTTTTTGCTTTTCAGTGCAGCTCCTGTGCTTCTCTTTCAAAGATTCAGCTCTTCCCATACCTTGGGAATCTCAGACCATTTTCCAACGGAGTGAATATCAACCTCCTCGTTACTTTCTGCAAATCTCTCCTAGAAGGGATGTATGAATGAGCATTTAGAAATTATTGTTCTTTATCCTTTCTATCACACAGCCCATGGCACGAAGGATTGGAAATAGAGCATCTTTAAGGTCTCTTCCAACCCAAACCACTCCATGATTCTATGATTTCCTTACTCCAAGCTGTGTGCCTCCGTAAATCAGCAGCAGTTGCCGTAGCCTTCGCCCAGTGTGTTCAGGTTGAGGTGTGTGCTGGTTGGGATGATTCATGGAAACTCTGACTTTTTTTTTAATCTCTTGATAAAGGAACAGATGTACCATGTTTATTTTTAGTGAATGATTCTTGGATGTTTGCTGCTGAGAGATTGTATTTTATACTTAGATATGTGTCCAGTCTGTAAAAATTGTGCAACTTTCAAGGATATATTAACAAACGTAGCTCTTGCTTGAGACCACTGGTTTATGTTTTGCATCTTTAATCTTAGAAGCAACATATGGACTAAAGTCTAGCATTCGTCAAACTGACATGGGAATGGATCAGGCACTTATAAGTCCAGTCCACAGGCACGTTTTCTCATGTTTGGTTTAATCTGATCTCAATTATGTTGTGTTGGGAGAAGAAAGTAGGAGCAACACCCCAGCACCCAGGCGGGGCTAAGATCTGCGTGGCTCTGAAAAATGTGAGGTGGAAACCCTTACATTTGGCAGAGCTATATGGACAGATTTCACACCGAATGAGCAACCTGAAGAGCATGCCTTAATGGCATCTGTATCCCCTTCTAAAACTGCCTTGTTCTACAAGATACAGTACGTAGAGCGAAAATAGTATTCTCTGCACAACAGGTCTCTAATGTAGGATTAACCAATTACACTCACGGTGTAAAATCCCTGCTAATGACTAGCAAAAGAAAATCTCCCCAAAGCAGCAAGGCAATGAAAGGAAGTCACAAACAAAAGACTAAGGGCCTAAAAATACTATTCAGACCTGAATATATGTCAGAAGATACTGCTTAAAAAGAACAAAACCGTGCCAGTTACGCAACTAAAGGTGACTAACTAAACTCCCATTACTTGTTCCAATGTGTCCTGTGCTTCTGCATCTGCTAATGCCCATAAGATTGTAAAACGGCAAGGAAAAAGGTTGCATGTAAGTATATCTATTTATGAATTCCATATTTAATGATTCTTCAGCTAAATCAGAAAAGGCACAGATGACTCTGGCTAAGGTGGAAAGGTTATGTTAACAGCATTATACAATCCTCTGCCAGTCCCTGCAGTGATTGGAGTTACACGCTGCCCATTTAGAATAGATAACTCTGAAATAAAGTAATTTCTTTCATTTGCAGAGTTGACCAGGTCATTCATTTAATTAAAATTCAGTAAACATAAAAAAGTCTGAGCGTTGCTTTCAGTTCAAATAGTCTTGTGGTATGTCCTACTTTGGCATATGGCACCAGGCAGATTGCCAGCTCTATATGGAAGGAGAAATTCAACAATACGTTACAGTAAAGCACTCTCCTGACTCCCCAGTCAAAACTTACTTTCACCTAAAGTATTCTTTCTCGCCCTCTCTTATTCCTAGGATCTTGACATCAAGCCATCAGCATTCACGCTGCGAGATTAGATTTAATGTGTTTCTAAAGCCTCCCATTAACCTTTCACAAAGTCTGACATTTCCTGATTCACCAGACAACCAAGGCTTTCTCTACTGGGGTAGACAGTCTTTTCTCAAATCGCTTGCATGTGTCAATAATGACTCTTTTCTTTCTTCCCCCGCGAGCCAGAGGAGAGCAGGGGCCCCAGCTCCCTAGACGGAGGCGGAGGGGGGGCTGCATTCACATTGCCTTGTGCACAAGCGAATAAGCAGGGGGAGAGAAATGATGTTAAGCAGCCTCACAATCAAGAGCTTCTGCAGAGAGAGCCTCAGACTCAGACCTAGCTGGGTGGAGCATTAGATAATTCTTAATTAAGGTGCTGACAGAGATTCAATTCTTTAGGATGCCTACAAACCTAAGGAAAAGCCGCTGTTATCCTTGAGGTTCTGTTACTGCTGAGCCAGCACCTGTTTGCACTTTTCCCTCATTCTGGGCCAGTAAAGATTCTCACTTCGCATGTCATAAAATGTTCCTTTGCTTCCTCTGCAAGCCAAACACACTGACATCACTGGGTGTGTGCCTGGCTTATGGCTGAAGGATTTGGGCTTTTACACATACACAATTATCTCAATGGCTTTTCCCCATCCCTGCCTAGATAGGGTCAAAGCACCAAGTCCTATTTTTAGATTTGCATTTGTGAGTATCATGTGCTTGCAGATCTGTTTGATTTCCATAAGATACCAGTGTGCGCACCATTTTGTACTCTTGAAGCATTCATTTATTTTGTAAAATTAGAAATACCGACTATTTGGCCAACTTACTTGCTCTGTCCTGCAGCTTCAAAAATAAAATATTTTCTATAACCTAGGTACCATGAAAGATCTTGACATAGTTAATACACATCTGTACAGAGTGATTTATAACTTGACAGTGAAGTTTCTACTACATTATGCTTTTGAGGGAAAGTTTGCTCTTCTGTCCTTGATTTTGTGTTTCCTTCCTACAATCCAAGATAGCTCTTGGAAACACAAATGCTCCTAATTTTTCCCACAGACATGAAGGACAAGATAGACCATCAGGTATTCAAGGCCACAGAAGCTGATACAAAGTACTGTCTTTTGGACTAGCTTGGAGGCCATACACAGGACCTGCCTTTCAGGAACCCAGGCTGGCTGGGCCTGACCCGCTGCTTGTCCTGCGCTTGCCACATGAGCGCACTCAAGATGAAGCACTCTATCGTCTTCTCTGGTACCCAAGTCAGGCTGACAGGACTCTAGATCCCCAGATCCTCTTTCTGGCCCTTCTTGTGGAAGGGTATCACATTGGCAAGCCTCCAGTCGTCTAGGACCTCCCCTGTTAACCAGGACTGCTGATAAGTGACAGAGAGGGGCTTGGCAAACTCCTCCACTAGCTCCCTCAGCACTTTTGGATGGATCCCATCCAGCCCCATGGACTTGTGAGTGTCCAGGTGGTGCAGCAGGTTGTTAACTCCTTCCGCTTGACTACAAGGGGTGCATTCTACTCTCTGTCCCTGTCGCCCAGGTCAGGGGCCTGAATACTCTGAGCATAACTGGTCTGACTATTAAAGACTGAGGCAAGGAAGGCATTAAGTACCTCAGGCTTTTCCTCATCCTTGGTGGCAATGTTCCCCTCTGCATCCAATAAAGGATGAAGATTCTCCTTGACTCTCTTCTTGTTGTTAGTGTATTTGTAAAAACATTTTTATTGTCTCTTATGACATTGTAATACTAAAGGTTTACAAAATATTCAAGAACACATGGGATATGGCATGTTGTAAGCTTCCCGTTCTCACACCTCTTCAGTGTTTCAGGTAAAGAGCTCTGAAATGACACCAAAATAAATCTTTTAAATCAAGATACTGAGGTGTCATCTCCTATTCACTTAGCCAAACTGAGTAACCATAAATCCATGAGCCCTGATGGGATGTCCCCATGACTGCCAAGCGAGCTGACACATATCATTGCTAGGCCACTCTCCATCATCTCTGAAAGGTCTTGGGGATCAGGAAAGATGCCTGAGGACTTGAAGGAAGGCCAATGCCACTCCAGTCTTCAAAAAGGCAAAAAGGATGACCCATAAACTAGAGAAGTTAGCCTCACTTCTGTCCCTGGAGAGGTGATGGAACAAATTGTTCTGGATGTCATCTCAAAACATGTGGAAGAAAAGAAAGTGGAATAAACTATTAATCTTTCTGGGCTGAATAAACAGACTGGGGAATACCCTTAAATATCTGAAATTCTAAATGCGCTTTTGTTTATCCCATACTAACTCCTACGTTCAATCAATTTGTCTGACATGGAGAAACTTCACACATTAAGCATTCCTTCTGTGTACTTTTGTTGGAAATGAAAGCTTGACTTCTGCTAGGATCAAACTACGCTTCTTGGCAGCGCTATGATGATAAGCTGTGATATAACAAGGAGGCCAGGGAACAGTCTCCCTTGTCAACAAGGACAACTCCTGCGGAGTATGTTGAGAATGCGCTGGCATGTTGGAATAAAATGGTCTGATGGTCTGGCTCATGTGGTGAAGAATAAATTATTGATATGGACTACATTTCAAGACATCTTAATGTAAAGACTTAGGCAGCAAATGCCTCCAAAGGAGATAATTCATGCATGAGTAGCATATATTTTCATTATTGATTCACTAAAAGGATAATATTGCTACTGCAAATGCAGGAAAATTGTCTCTAAGGGTCAAATTCCTTTTAAATGTTACTCCAAAGAAGGTAACAAAAGTACACCAGGGATTTTTTTTAGCCCACTGATCCAGTCCATCGGATGTACTCTAGTCCAGTTGGTGGTTTAACTTTTCCAATACCCTACACTTATATTTTCTAAGCAGAACTAAATATCTCAAGAAGAAAATAATAAACAGAAAAGAGCTTGCCTCAAACAACTTAAGCCTTAACATGCTGTCTATTCAGAAAAGATGCTAAATCTTCCTGGGTTGATGAGCATTTTGATAAAAACAAATGAGAAGCTTTGTCATGGACTGATGGACCCAGAGGTCTAAAATGAAGTCACAGGTCATGGGCAGGGTGGGAAGACTCCCAGGTGGCTGGGTAGACATGGTCATTACTGGTGGTGCTAGATACTTAGGCCAAGAGTTTTCTACTTTTGGAGTTCAGTCTACTTTTTGGATTCAGAAAAAGAAGCCAAGAAATGGGATTAGTATTTGCTGTGCAGAAGATGTACAGCTAAGAAGTCCGAAACAGTAACATGGGTGCCAGGAGAGTGCCTGTCATTAAAGTATTGCATTTCTGTCCAAGCATTTCCATATAGAAACAGCTATATATTTATTCTAAGAAAATTTCAGGACGAATAAGCTTCTTTGTTTACGAGGACATTCTTGTTGCCATTTAAGTGATCGGGTACGCTGTCCATGCTAACAAACTAGCCAGCACCAGCATCGTTCATCATCTCTCCCTTTGATTACCGTTGCATTAAAGGGCAAAACGGTTTGGCAGAAACTAAAATGTCTGGCGTTCCAGCTTGTCCTCAGGTATCAGAGGGGCTGGGGGTGGCTAGGCTTAGATTCTGAGTGATGTCCAATTTGGCCTTAATTATCTGGACTAATAACTCAATGGACATTCGGTCTTGCAGCATTCCCTGAACTCACAAGGTCAGACTGAAGGAGTGTGGCGACATTCAGAGAGAACTCTCGTGGCCAGATCTGTGCGGTCTAGCAGCATTCAGTTAAGAACTCCCACAGCTAGATCAAGAAATAATATAGTTCATTAAAGCAACAAATACACAAATTCTTTAGATTGCCGGTGAGAGTGGCTGTCTGCAAAGCACGTGCAAGAATGTGAATAATACAGCCTGGCTACAAACATGTTAAGCTATAGAGATTTCTAAGTTTCCCAGGGAAGCACTCAGTATAACCAAGTGCTTGAATCTTACCTAAAGGTGTCCTTATGGGGGAGAATATAGTTCATTAAAGCAACAAATACACAAATTCTTTAGATTGCCGGTGAGAGTGGCTGTCTGCAAAGCACGTGCAAGAATGTGAATAATACAGCCTGGCTACAAACATGTTAAGCTATAGAGATTTCTAAGTTTCCCAGGGAAGCACTCAGTATAACCAAGTGCTTGAATCTTACCTAAAGGTGTCCTTATGGGGGAGAAGAGGGGCTCAGCCCATTGGCTGATCCCAGAAGTCAGAGGTAGTCTGTGGTGATAAAGGTGGTCTGCGATGGTATTTTCTCTGACTGTGGCTGTATCTTTCCTAACATCTCCCCTCTCTTGGGCCATTTTTATATTATTTTTTACCTTTCAGGTGGAGGTTGGGTGACTTCAGTCATACATAGTTTTGTTATGACTGGTGTAAATTTTCCTCACTCTGCTTTTAAAGTATAGACTAGAAAAATCCAGAGCGCAAACTCAGTGAGGAGTGGTCGCACCTCAGAGGCGGATAGCTTTTGGGATGAAGGTGTGTTTTGGTATTATGAGATTGTACTGAGCATAGTTCACCCAAAGGACAGCATTTTGTCAAGAATTGACAGACTGTTGTCCCAGGGTAGCAAATGTACAGCTTATCAGTTCCACCCATGTAGGCAGAGCCTTACCATGGTGTCTTCACTTTGCTCCACCCTCTGTGTAGTTTCTCTTACAGTCAGCACACCGAGCTCCCTTAACGTTACCAACATCTAAGGTTGCCCAAGGAACCTCTGTGGAAGAGACTCCCTGCATACCAGCTGCACTCTGCCCTGGAAGCTTTCTCCATGTTATACCTTTTCCAATGTGTGAACAATGATGTATCTTTAACACAAGGTTTAATTTTAAAGTCACGTTGCGCAACTATTCCACAGTTACCTGCAGCAGAAGCAGATGTTTCCTTGTTCAGAAGCTGGGAGCAGCCACAGCCTGCAATGTTGTCCGTGACTCTGGAATTTGCACCAGCAGCCCATGATCTCAGTGCTGTAGGAGGTAACGCAGCCAGAGGGTTGCCCCAGCCAGATCCCCTGTGTGGACTAGCAAAGGGGCAGGACCCCAGGCAGTCACTAGCCTCTTGGTTTAGATGAAGCCTTCCACACCAGAAGTGAAAGGCAATAAGACATCATCTCTCCCTCTTCCTCATGGCAAGAGCAAGTATGTTGTCCCAAAGCCAGGGCCACAGGGAAGGTGATCTACCTAGGGCTGGATGCCTGAATAGCAACATCTCTCAAGCAACTGTGCCCACATCCCAAAGAGAGCAGAGACAGGCTTGAGTAGCTGTTCCATACTGTCTCTACGTGGAAATGAACATAGGCTAGTCATTAAATTGATTTTCTCTAGGTGAGTAATGAAGACCATTGTGTGAAGAATGGCAGATGAACTCTTGCAGGAGTTTAAGCTACTACAAAAAAAATATTTTGCCAGGCCAGGCTTTTCATGGGAATTTTGGTAATTTTGCTATTGGAGAAGTGAAAGAAAAAGAGAACTAAAGTTTTTTATCAGTTTGTATAGCTGGCAAGTGCTTTATCCTTTGAAAAGAAAATACAAGTGACTGAAGGTGAGAAGATGCTATAGGGCAAAAGGACGTTATTGGAGTAAGAAACAGTACGCTACCCTGTCAAGGAGGATCTCAGCAGACCCTCTAGTCATTCTGCTACACTGAGACAGGGTTAGGGGGACACACGCCTTTTGAATTCTATTTCTGTATACACATTTTCTTCAGTTAGGTTTTATATATATAAGCACATACACACATTTCATACGCTCCCTTTTGTCAAAAAAAAAAAAAATTCTAACACTTCCTTGCCAACAAACATTACACTATGGAATAGCAAATTAAACTGGAAAGCCTCTTAGGTCTAGATTAATTCTATCTAATTTTAGGTAAATAAATGAGATGCACAGCCTAGGCACAATGTCACCTTAGGTATCCTCTATTCTCAAGACAGGTAGAGATAGGGCACCTTCAGGATTAAGTGGCTGGAGATCACCTTCAGAAAATGCCTCTCTGCGTCACTTGACAGTCAAGGCAAGCGGACCAATCATAATCTGAATTTACGTACCTTGATTAGGTGCCTGGAGTTAGGTGAGTTGAATCCAGTTTTACTTAAGCAAGAAGATGATTAAGGGACCTGTGAATGCAAAGGAAAAGAAAAACAAAGCAGTAGTACGGTCAGTTTTGCTTTCTGGACACTAAACATCAGTTCAAAATCACAGAGAGGAATAAATAAAAGTACTATTTTAAAAGGCTGAAGAAAAATCATTGATAACATTTCTTCAAGCTAAGCCATTTAAAATGAGGGTCAGAGAAAATCAGTTCTTGTTTCCTTGCTTCCTTGCTTTGTGTGGCATACTTGAAAGGACACTTGGATGTTAAAAAAAAAATATTTTTTTACATTGGCTGGATGATTGAAGCTACTACTTGCGGAATCAGAATTTTTCTCTCTCTAAACTAATGTAAATGTTTTTTCTAAAAGAATCACTTTTGGCATGGTGGAAAGCTCACTGACAGTGATGGTAATTGTTCAAGTTAGACCTCAATATTCTATGTATAGCTTTTTATTTAATTATGTTAATTTTTAAGGTCTATTATTAAAGAAAATAAGTACTACCTTTCAAACACAGATGGAGCAGTGGCAAGGGACAGGGGTTGTCCTTAGCATTCATTTTTAATGTCTTTTCGCTCTTAAGACTGGCCTTACATTTATCAGATAAAAGCACTTTTGAGACAGGGAGTCTCCCTGAGTTATTAATAGCTTATTTAATTATTCTTCTTTCCTTGGTGCTAATACTTTAAAAGCCATTCAGAGAGGTTACATGAGCACACTGTGCAGTACCCAGAACATGTATACCTTCATTATATTTGTCCACTTCCCTTGATTTACCAATCTACTTTAAAAGCAAGTTCCAAACTCTACTGATGTCATTTGTTTTACGGCATGGAGGTCCAGGTAATACATGTTATCCTCCAAAGCTAGCAGTGACAGAAACTACTCAGAGTCACATTTCCCAAGCAAAAGTTAAATCTAGCAGAGCTTCTCTCTCTCTCCTGTTTTGGATGCTTGCTTTAAGGACCCTGAGCTGAGAGTCAGAGGTGCAAAGAGAGGGGTGGCAGTGAAAAAAAAAAGGCTGTTCTGGCTAATGGTGCGGCAAGCAAATAAATTTACCCTGCAGTATTGCATTTACCATGAAAAACTGATGGGGGAGGGGAAAAAAAACCCCACAACTTTTAATTATTAGTCCTTTGAAAAGGCACATGCATAGGAAATCATGCTGGCTTCATGTGGAATTACGCCAGCAGCAATAGCTCTGCCTTTAAATGATCCCCTAATATTTGTTCTAACAGCTCAATCTATTCTCCTATCAAGCCCCTTTAGCTACAGCCCAGTACAGTGCCATATCACTCAGGCTCCCAAGTCCATGGAAGTGCTTTAGAAGAGTACACCTCAAAATGCATGCGTACAACTCAGGAAAAGCAGCTTTAAAACTGAAATTTGTTTCTAAGAGCGAACAAAGGCTCTCCTTTTATCTAGATGGGCATATACATGATCACAGTGGAAGGTCATTTCAGAGCAGCAAGGAAGTTTCACCAAGAAAAACTTGTATGTAATAACACATTTCTGCTTTCTCTAAATTAACTTAGTCCAATGGAAAGAGAAACAGAATTGGTTCAAATTAAAATTGGTCTGAAAATTCTCCTAGTGTCTGTACAAAACTCAGAATTTTTTGACTGCTCTTCAGAACAGACATCACACTGAGAGATCTAATGAAGCTCAGATGCACGTTATTGAAATAATACAGTTCAATCTGGTGGGAATTGGGAATTCAGAGTCATTCTGTGTTTGCTAAGAAGTCATTATTTGAGAAAAAAAAATAATTTCCACTGAGTTATGCGAAGATATTAAGCCCGACACGACAGAGATAATTCATATTTCAGTAGCATGTAGGAGTGCTAGCCTCTCTCTTACTAAAGTCATAGCCCTCCTACAGGTACCTCCAAACAAAAGGGAACTTGAGGTATGTTGAGATGAGACACCCTAACAGAGGAAAAAAATAAGAGAAAACAGGGAAACAAAAGAAGATCAACTCAAATCTTTCAAAAATCACAAGGTCGACTCTTCTCCATGCTCTGGCTATACCCTCAGGATGAAACACACGGATGGAGAGCAGCAATTTCAACTGTTCTTGTGTCAGTTTTGGTTCATTGTGCTCTAATAGATGTGTGCATGGGTTTGTTCACCTCTCTCCTCTGAGGCTGCTTTCCCTTGTAGCTGTTCACCTCCCTGTTGGGCTTTTTAAAATCATATATTCAAACATTTACATCGGGGTGGTGGTCTGGAGGCCTTGGTCCTAAGGACTGTGAAAGCCAGATGAGGAAGAATGCCCAAAGGCTTCTCCTTCCAAGAAGGTGAGTAACACGTAGTTTCACTGCTTTCAGTGAGGACAACATTATATATTCCCAAGCTGTTCTACTCGTGGCAGGATCAAGCTCATACAAAATATGCTGTCCCTGCCACATGAGGTCAAGGCTGGTGATCTATTTGTTTTGTGGAAACCTGAGCCCAAGAGATGCAAGAAGCCAACAGTGGAGAGTCTTGTAATTTATATCCAACCCTTGACTCACTGCAGAGCAGTCTGAGACTTGAAACGTGGGCACTGGGATTTATTTTTCTCTTATTCTTTTCAGAGACCGAAAGGGTCCACAATAGGTGTAGGCCAAATACTGAGGCTGTGTCTGCTCAAGTTTTGACTGCAGTGAGAACGGGCTTGGATAAAAACTACAGGATCTGGCCCCATCCGTGTTGTTTAGGGGAGACTGGTTGTCAGCAATTGGTCAAGCCAACAACTTCTGTCTACTTAAAATAAAGTCATTATTCTCAAAACCACAGCAGTGCCTGCTTCTGATGACTGCTGCAGTCACTGATTGAAACCAGGATTAGGCAAAGCCTTTCTCAGTCCCTGCTTCTAATTTATCTTCCCAGCCTTGTTATTTCTGGCTATAAACATTTTTATTTTTTTTTCCTGGGAGAGACGAGTCAAAGTTTTCAGCTGATTGTACCCAAGTAAGTTTTCTAGCCAGGAGCCTGTACTGCCTCTTGAACTTGCAAATAATTGGTCCAGCCAGGGATTTCTTTGTTATTGAGCAACACTGGAGGAAATGCTCTGTAGGCATTTCAGGGGTAATCATGGGCTAACCTGTCCCAGGATATTTAATCTGTTAGATTGTATTTAATGTTTTTATCATGGTAGTATCCAGAAGCCTAGGCAAGACTCTTGGTGAGATGGATATTGTTGAAACACAGATGTTTACATTGTCTCTTTCCCGAAAGATAATGATCTAAAAGTAGTCTATAAAATGCATAGTTAGAGAAAAACAATAAGCCTGGTAGAGCCGTCACCGTAGTGAATAATCTTACTTGCCTGTATTAAACTTTATTCATTTGTCTAACCAGCAGTATCCAGTTTGTGTCTAATCAGCGTGCACAGGAATGGATATTTCTGTGCAAAACTCACAGGAAATCTTGCAAGATCACTTTTCTTGCCATACTTTTGGATAGATGCAGTTATTCCCTGTTAAAATGATTAGTACTTTAAATGAATGAGATCACCTACTGAATAAGAGCACAGCCAAGCCACACTCATAACATGATCTCATGCAGGCTTGTCTTCAAGAATGCCCCCCTGAGAGTTTTCTACAATTGTTCATCCAATTGTTGTGTGTAACCTCTGTTCAGAAAGGAAATGTGGCTGACAAAATCAACTGAAAAAGAACCCACTGGTGCCAAAAAAAATATTTAAAAGTGTTTGTGCCTGGGTATTTTAACATATATTCTTTTCTCATAACAAAAAAAAAATAATCTACTCGTTTTAAACAAATAGACATGATGCTAATTTTCACGTACAAGGGCCATTCATTTATTTCAGAGGAGGCTCATGAGATTGGGCCTTAAATAAGCTACCCATGAGTGTCTCCATTCCCTAGAGCCAAATACAGCAGAACATTCTCTCTGCTTATGGAACCCATACAGTGCAGCACTGCCTGCACTTCACCACCAACAGGGGCTTTGTCTCCTCTACAAGGCAAGAAATCAGTTCTACAAAAAGAAATGGAAGGACAAGGAAACATGCTCCAGTTGAAGAGTATTTTGATGCTAAAGCAGGCAGATGATTCCTAGTCAGATTTTTCAGAATTTGTCGTAACACTTGTGAAAAGTCCCACATGTGCAGAGATGTCCAGAAATCCAGCGGCCTGTAAGGGACTGGTTTGAGACTCACGGAGGGAGTGTGCGGCACAGAAGGGACTTGAACCAGGTCGCCTGATCCCCAGACTAACCTCATAATCACAAGTTCAGCCTTCCTCCCATTTCACTGCCGAGGAGGTCACCAGCAACTCAGACATTACACAACACTGACTTTCTTTCTCTTTGAAGAACTTTGACTCCTGCAGCTGAACATCTTCTGCCTCAGACAGTTCATTACATTCGGCTGTCCCCACATCAGCTTTGTGCAGAGGCTGAAGAGAGAATTCTCTACACAAGACAGAGTGAAACATGAAGATGTGGTTAGAATGGAAAAGCGTAAGTGGTCAGAAAAAAAAAAAAAAGAAAATAAAGTATGAGGAAAAAGGGAAGAGAAAAAAATAGGGGACAGAAGGTAGCCAAGAAGGTACAGCCACTAGTTTCGTGGCTTGGGTTTCAAAAGCCTTTCTGCAAGGACTAGATGTATGATCTTGCCTACATTTAGCAGCTAACACTCAGAAATGACATTAGAGTTCATGAGTACCCTTGGCTGGGACAGCAAGCAGACACGATGCTGCAGCTAACATGAAAAATATCTCATTTTCCAATGGCTTTTTAGCAAGTCCATGTAATGATCTAACGTATGAGTCACGGTTCACAATGGCAAACTAGTACAAACAGTCAGTGGTAGCGTGAGACACCAGCTTGTTTGCACAAAATACCACCCAATGGTACTGCATCTCTAAAGCATACAAATGAGTTTTTCATTCGGCTCAATGGTTTTCTAAGCAAAGATAGTGTCCCCACACTCTCTCAAACGCAGATTTCCAGGATATCACACTCTATCCCAAACTACTTCTTGGTTTTCTAACAGCGTTGCTGGCTTTTTGAAGATGTCTTTTGCCTTTCTTTTGATTCTTGGCAGATAATGTCAACCCAGCGTGAAAGGCAAAAAGTCTGAATTTATATTTAACTTCATTTAAGCAGGACCAACAGCCATTTTCACTTCTTTTTTCCTCACTGGAAAGCCTGGGCCTGATTCTCAGCTGAAGTAATCTGACGCAGTTCCACCCAAAGGCGTGCAGTGAAAGGGCACAAGGGGAAGATGACAGTTTGTCCAGGGACCCTTGAAAAAAATCTCTGCTTTTAAGTGCTACCACAAACTGACACCCGTAAGAAGCAAACAGGATGTCCAATTTTAAATCATTAACAAGCCACGTCCTGTAAACTGCATTCTGCTCAGCTGATCCAGGAGGTAAAATATCTTGGGATTGATCCTCAGCTACGCTAATGCTGACTTGCTTAAAAGTACAGCTGAAAATCCCTCCTGCACAGAACTTTATACTAAGTCAGCTGCCTGCCCACCACACCACAGGGAGCCAAGGGATGACAGGGGAGGGCAGAAGTGGGGCTCTGCTATCCCAGCTCACCTTAGAGCAGCTCAGATGTTCCCGGTGTACTGCACCAGCCCCGTGGCAATCAGAAAAAATTTAGAGTGCTTCTTACCTTTCGCTGAACCTGATCTTCAGGCAGATGAAAATTAAGGGGTTGTCCTTCTCAGAAAAAAAAAAAATAAAATTATTGCAAATGGATTGAAGAAGATTGCAAAGACCTGCTGGTTCAAAGCTATTTAAAGAGGTAGGGTTTTTGGTCTTTTACTAGTGTTCTTCTCTTCATTCATGGCACATCTGCCATCAAGAGGTCCGTCCAGGTTGTCTGAACAAATCCCGGCTAACAAATACACAAAAACTGTTTGGCAGCATTTGTTGTGTTCATGTTTACAAATCTACATCGGTGATACCACAGTATTCTCAGGACCAGATTTTGTCCTTGGTTTTTCTTCACCTCAATATTTGCAAGTATGGAAATGTGAAAAGCTGTTAATCAGTGTCCACAAAGACCAAAGATTTTGTGAGTGTATACATGTGTGTGGCTGAGCATTATGGAGTAATACCTATATGCTTTTATGCTGTAAAGGTTACATGTTAATGTATACTTTGCATATTCTTTATATTAGGCTAGAGGAAAATTGACATTAATTGAAACGTAGCTGAAGCTGAGCAAGGTATACTTTTTGGGCTATTCCCCTAGACAAATTGTATCATGGCCCTGTGGCACATGCTTTATGCAAGCACTTTCTTGCAGCCCAGATTAATATCTACTGCTGTACTCCAGCTCAGGCTGAAAACTGCCCACCCAGCAACGAGGCTGCTGGCAGAAGTACTTGGCTGCTGACTGCCCTCCACCAGCCCCATTAGTGAAGGGACTGTCCTACTGGGAATGACGGCAGAACAATCTGGCACCGACTCCTGACATCTCCGTAAAATGCACAAGCAAAGCAGAATAGAGCAGGTGCAGGAACAGGGTGAATTTTATCAAGGAAAAAGGCTCATACCTGGCTGCAGACAACCCAAGTCCCAAGACCAGATGCCAATCCCCAAGACTGAGTCTACAACACTATCTCTAAGAAATATATTTTAACTGTCTGATACCTTGGGACTTGTCTGGGCCAGGTAAAACAAGCCTAGAGCAAAGTCCTGCTGCTGGATTAGTTTTATGCCAGGCTGGGTTTCAGCAGGTTTGCTTTTGCTGCACTGCTTTGTGCATTGCTCTACAAATTCCGTTGTGCCAGACTATGGGAGAATATGCCTATTCTTCTCTTGTGTGCAAGTGCTCTCAGCTTGCCAGCACAGTAAATTAAACTTCTGGTGGAAAGGCACAGATCCCACTCTAGAAGATGAGTTCTTCCAACTGTTAATGCAAGTCAGATTTTGGGACAGGCAGCAAAAAGGGAAAAAAAGGCAGATGCAGCGTATGAGACTTGGTGGAAGGAATTTTGGCCGTGATTTTTGCCCTGACAAGCAGCAGGGTGCCTTGCTAAGGAGATCACACAGGCTGCATGAAGGCCTGGAGTCGTGGAGACAGATGATGAGAGTTTAGGCTTTGCCAGACAATAGCATTGTAGTACAAACTCTGAGGAAAATCCACCAGAGACGAGTGGAAAAGTAACTCTTTGGAGGATGCCTTATGGAGTAGTTCCTTACCCTTCCCAGAGAGTGCCTGCACATGTGCCGACACATGGAGGATGCTGTCAGCAATGCCATCAGGTAGCATCCACTACAAAGTATCTCATGGACACCTTAGTTCACAAGCTGCTCCAGAATTCCACAAAAACACACCCTGCAGAGCTTTTCCCAGCAACTGCAAACAGTCCTGCCTATAAACTCCTTGTCCAGTTACTCTCCAGGGACAGAGAATTAATCATTAGCGATGTTGACTACCATGGCAGCAGCAATACTGCTGAAGCTGCATTAGACAACAGGAGTGCCCTGTGTAGGAAGAATTGAGCACCAACCAGATACAGGTCCCCAAATACTATTGAATAGTATTAATGTCAGAGGGTTATACGTGGTTCTCCACAGCTTTGAAGTATACATCATCAAAAGCATCCTAGTCTGCTTTAGGAAAAGCACCACAAAAAAGTCAAGGAAGTAGATCCTTCCCCTCTGCTCAGTCCTGGTGAGACACATCCAGAGTTCTAGGTCTAGCTCTGGTCTGGAAGAGACGTGTGGATGTACTGGAGTGGGTCCAGCAAAAAACCACAAAGATAATTAAGGGATTGGAGTATCTGACATATAAGGAGAGGCTGGGAGAGCTGGGATTGTTCAGCCTGGAAAAGAGAAAACTTGAGAGGAGGTTTTAACAAAGTGTATAAAAAACTAAAGCAGAGGGCAGTGCCAATTAGTAGGACAAGAGGCAATGGGCACAAGCTGAACTACAAGGAAGTCCATTTAAATAGAAGAAAAAAATATATTTTTTTTTTTTTTTTTACTGTGAGGATGATCAAACACGGGAAGAAGTATCCCAGAGAGGTTGTGGAGTCTTCATCCTTGTGGATATCCAAAGCCTAACCAGGTGTGGCCCTGAGCAACCTGCTTTATTTGACTGAACTAGATGGTCGAACTAGATGACCTCTAGAGGTGTCCTCCTCCTTCAGTGATTCTGTGTCACGCTGTCCTTTGAAATGGGGACAACAGCACCAAGCTAGCTTGTCTTTGCAGAAGAGCATTGGAGTACAATCAAAAGTCCCTGAGCGTATAGTTCATCACCTCTTAACACTGCAGTCAAGTGCAGAAAGCTGGTGTCTTATACTTGGGTACTACTGATATATATAACACCTTGGCTCTCTTTACCAACTGTCCTTCAACACTAAAACCAGCATGCTTTATATCCACTGATATTACCAAACCTGTACTAAGAAAAAAGACACAATTGCAGAATATTTCCAGTCACAGGCCAGAGGCAGGATGTCCAAGACTGAATCTGTCTGAAATGTTATTTCCTTCTGATGTAAAAGACATTCTCTTTTTAATTCTCCCTCCTGCAAATTGCTTTCTTAGTCACAAAATGGGTCCAACTACAATCCAGCTGAAAGTGTCTAATGTCTCCCAAGATAAGTATCAACTTCTACCCATTATGGAAAGCTTTATGCAAGTCTGCAGAAAGAAACTGACCCTTAACTGAATGTTTTCTAGAAACAAAATAAATGCTGGGTCTCAGAAATGTCTCATCATTTTCTATGGAGGGGAGAAAAAAAAATGTAATCTGTGTCTGTAATAGCTCAGCTGGAATTGTACATGAGGCTCTGCTACAGCAAAGGTTCATCTCTTCTTGTTGCCTTCCCGTACTATCACATCTACCCTAGGCATAGTGCTGCAGGATGTTTATTTTTCTGAAGAAATTGCTGCCAATTGCTTGTTGCAACTTGGTGAAGATTAGTGGAGAAAAACACAGAAACTAATATTCTCAGTAAAATGCCTGCCCTGCCCAAGTGATGCCTGAGCCGGTATTTTAATTATGGGTACCCAAGCCCTTGCATAGCAGAACAGGAAGGATGCAGGAACAACCCTTACATAAAGGAATTAGGGAAACCCATCCCTTTATTCCCTCCCTGCTCTCATAAATAGATGATCTGACCCATCTGTGGGTCTGCCAGCCAGACTGCCTCAACAAGGGGCTTGAGACCCGGCCCTGTAACATTTTCAGATTGGGCTAAGCTCAGCCCAGCATTTCCTGGAAAGATGCTTCTCCTTCAGGTGTTGTGCCCTGCAAGCTGCTGGAATCATGATCGTGCAATGCCCAAGGATGGTACCATGGCCTAGAAAGAAGGCAAAGCTGAAGAGTATCTGCTCCTTGGGAGCTCGGCATGCTCTCCTTGCTTCAAAAACCATTTTTCGCAAGGGGCTCTGAGAAGCCTCCAGCCTACTGCAAGTTGTAGTATTGGTAGCATCTGCATTTCTCTTTGTGCAGGCAGCACAGAAGGAAGATACAAATGTAAATGAGGACGTCTCCTATTACAAAAGAGACTAACAGCACCCAATGTCTGGTTTTTACAAGTGACTATTAGCATCTTTTTTGGTGCACTTCCAGGTGCAGAGCAGTTGCTAGTCACACAGATGAATGAAAATAAGGTTTGCTGCTTATTATTATGGCATTCATTTCTAATACAAAGCATGGAATATAGGAAAATATTATGGGAAACTTTGCAAGACTACCAGAAAAGCAGATGTGCATTTCTCATACAAAAATATAGAATAATGGCAACCAGAATGAATTCAAAAAGCCTCAGGTAGTGCACAAATAACTAAAATGCTCTGAAAGTAAAAAAATCCACGAGGTTGTTAATACAAGAACAATGATGGAAATGGCTTCAAGTCCTATTTGGCTTGCAGCAGTTCCTTCTAGGTCAGTCATTCAAGTAAGAGGTGGGCAAATACTACAGAAGATTTTTTTTGTAAATGTTTGTTTAATGTTTTTAATGAATTCACTTAGCTTGTGTCTATTTTCCTCTAATGTTGTAGCACAGTCTGCTTTGTATTATAGAAAGCCTGATGCCATGAAGGAGGAAGATGGATCAATCCCAGGCCATTACACCCCTGTTGCAGTGAATGTTTTTTGTGGCAAGAAAGTTCATGAATATCAGTAATTTTAAACAAATATTGGCAACTGGTCAAAGAAATCCAATTCTGTATTTGTTCACACGAGAATTTTTACCATATGCTTTGAATCTAGGAATGGCATATATTCCGTCCAGGAACAAGCTTATACACAGAATCATCACTAAGTCAGCAAATTAGAATTTCAATTTCAGAAATTCTGAAGAAGAATATGATCTGTAGATATCTGTTCTGATTGCAAATGACTTCAAATGAATGTAAGAATGCTGATATTTTCACAAAATACTAGTAATAAAAACATATGATCTCACAGCTGAGGCACTACTGCTACCCACACATTATATTTTAAGTTATTACTTTTATTATATGGTTCCTAATATGTAATGCCTAACGGCTATTCACAGGCATCTATGGAAAGAGTTCAGCTCCACTTCTACAGGAAGAGTCTCACAAAAACACAATCTGCACCGCCTGGCTATGTATCAAGGAAGCCACAGACAGACAACAAATCTTACTTAAATGTTTACTCCCCACATTCACACAGCTGTTAGAGAGCACACTGCTAAAATATCATCAGTGTTAAGTAAGGCTTGGGAAAGAAGAGAAGTAGTGGTGTTCTAGCAGAGTGGCAATACACACAATCTATGTTATTCATAAAGGCTATTGCTGGGCTGCAATATAAAAAATTCTTATCTTTCCCTGAAGTGGGACTTCCCAATTCAGTTTCAGGTTTAGTAATGTCCAAATTTGTTACCCGGCTTCATCCCACTACCTGTCCCGCAGATTGCTGCCCAGCCAATTTCCTTTTGGAATTTCAGCTTTTCACGGCTCAGTGTGGTTAACTTGCTCCTGGGAGGGGGATGTTTCCATGGCTGGAAGGAAAATGGTAGTGAAGTTCCTGCTAAAACAAGTCTTGATGAAGCCAAGGGTACTGGAAAATGAATGATTCATGTCTAATCTACTATGTTGGCTAAGGTCCTGGGTAAAAAATGCTATAGAAATATCCAGAAAGCATAACCTAGATGATACAGTTCCAATGACGATTTTGGATGTAGAAACTTACCCTTCCCACAGTCACATGCAACCTGTTTACCACAGTGGCTAAAGAAAACCTTTTGCTTCTGTTGTTATAAGAACTGCTTGTGGTATGAGCATGTATTTTAAAAGGCTATTAGTTCCTGCTAAAATATTAACTTCTCGAAAGTCTACAAATGCAGAAAGTTGTCTTTCAGTTTATGAAACGATAACTACAGGAATTTCCCAAATTTAAATATTTTCACAGACTAATAATGATCTGATGATTGCCAAGAGAAGATGTCTCTGTTTGGATATGTCTATACAGACATCAGCAATTAAGAAACAGATGATAAGAATTAAGTATAGTACCCATATCATAACTTAGATGTTTATCACTCCTTAGAGAAAAAAACTCATTTCCTATAAATCATCTCCACCAGAAAAACTCCTGGACCTTACTTCATTGTAATGTAAATCCATGTGCAAATCAGATACGGATACAAATCAATAAGATTTTGCTGATGTACAGCCATATGGAATTGATATATTCTCTGACATGTATTTGGGCTTACAGCTAGGAATACAGACATGCATGTATACTTGCATAAACCTAACATTTAAGAACATCAGGCTGCAAAATTTGGGAAATGACAGATTCAAGCAAATTTTGTAAACAATGTATTTATGCTTTCCTGCCAGGTTAAGCACTAGACAACAATAAACTTTGAGAATCTCCATTCCCTAGGAGGCAAGTACATATATATATATACATACCTATACATATTGTTTCTATTTGGGAAAAAACAAAAAGTAACATTTTGAATGAAGCATGCTGCGTTTGCTTCCTAACTGTGAAGGGAAACATGTAACAGCGTCATAGATCCTCCCAATCAGCCCTTCCCTCTCCCAGTCCCCCCAACTCCTACCCAGGTGGTTGAGTTCCTCCCACACACAGTCTCTTCTGCTCCACTTCCAAACATCTTTGTGATGGTTTTCCCCTCTCACTGCCTTCGCATCCTTGTTCCACTCTTCTAGGACCTGGCCAGAACAAGTGTGTCTGCACTTCAGGCATCCCAGTCCCACAGTCCTTTCTGACCCGGTTGTTTTCCCTTCCTTTTTACCCTCCATTTTCAGTACTATTTCTCCAGTCATTCAGTTCCTATCCTTTTCAGTCTGAGCTCTACTTTCACTCCTCTCAAAATTCATGGTATCTTCTGCTTTCTCCTCTCCCTACTTTGTTTATTTGCAAACTTTTCATACCTCGTAGCCCAAGACTATACAGATCTTATGCATCTCCCATCAAATTCCTGTCCCTTAGCCTCTGGCTTCAGTGCCCATCTTTTTTTCCCAGGAGACCTATATCCCACAGATCCAAACCTCAGATGTTCTTCCTTGCTAGACCTTTCCCTCACCCCACTTCTCAACTTCTGCCCACTCTGGTATCTCTAGCCTATTGCACCACTATGGTCACGAGATAAAGGCTAGTCACCCACAGCTACCACTGGGCTATAATTCAGGTAGGTAGAAAGCTCAAAAGTTTTAGTTTACAATAAGCACTCTGAAAAAACTGTTTCAATGTTACCCATTGAATTTCCTAAGACATTGTGAGACTCAGGAGATGTGAAAAGGCAGATTAGCTCGAAAAATTTTTCTCCATACCGTAACAATTGTTTGAAGAAACACGTGCCAAAATTCTCACGGGCAAAGTAGGCAACACAATGGATTTTAGCCTAGCCTTGTTCTGCAAAATGCCTCAACATATTGTTTTTAGAGTAATGACAAGTGTTAATAATAGCCTTTTGGATCCACTGAACAGAGAACATTTCAGCCCGCAAAGTGAAAATTTGAAAAAGTTAGTTACACCAAAAAAAAAAAAAAAAGAAATACTTTTGCCATGGGGAGCATTTGGCTTACTAGCTTGAACAATGATCATTGTGTGTTTGCGAGTATGGGGTTTTTTCATTCCTTTTTCACACGTTATTTCTTTCAAGCCCTGCTTCTTCTTTTAATATAATACAATGCTATTGGCATGACAGTGACACGTTTAAGAGCTCTGCAGATTTCAATGTTCCTGACAAGCTCACCATCCTTCAGCTTGTGACACACTGTCCTGGCACCCTCAGAATCATGAGGAACTATCCTATTGCCTCCTTTTCGGGCTGCACTTTCTGCACTGGGGCTCAAATATAGCAGAAAACAGACAGTTTTGCTGGCATTGAAGAATCTGTTGTCTGCCACTGAAACTGAAGGGTCTTTCCTCTGCATTAATTAGGTTTGTACTGGTGTTTTCATGAGTCTCTTGGTACCCAAGCATCCTTCAGGGAATATGAACTACTACACAGAGTACACACACAGCCTGTAAAGGTTGTGTTTCCTTTGCTCTGCCAAGGACAGCTAGTCACTTGTTTCTCCACAAAGATAATACAACTGTGATTGCAATGATTGATACAGAGAACTGTTCCGCTTTGCAGATTTTTGATGGGAAAAGTCAACAAAAATTTTGTCTAGACGTGCTGTTCGATTAAGGAACTTACTATTAGATCAATTATCAGTTATGACTGAGGCTTGATTATACTATTGCAGATATAATCACCAGCAGTCAGACCTGGCAGCTATGGCGCATTCCTTTGCAACAATATAGCTGTGCATAAAATAATGATATTTTGGATTATCCAAGCAGCTGGACTACAACTCGTAGCTGGAACTGAAGAAAGTACAATTCATTTACAGCAAATCTGGCATTTCAGAGCACACAAAGACCTCAACTTTAGCAGAGTAACAAACATCTTTTTCCAGTATCACTTCTTTTCCTCCTAAAGAAATAATTTCTGGGGTGCTGAAGAGTAGATAGTAACAACTTTATCAACCGCGCCCAAGAGACTTTGCAGCCAAAGTCTTATTGAAGTAGCAATGAGGCTGATATTTATTCACCACAAATGAGGCCTTCCTGCAGGAAATTCTATAAGTTTCCCTATCTCTATTTCTTCACACACCATTGCCAAAAATTGTCTTGAATCTAAGAACCTTGTAGATAGAATTGATTAGTTCAACGTTTGGCAGCTGTAGCTACGTGGATCAGTTTGACTTTGTCTTTTTTTTTTTTTTCCTGTTTCTTTTTCCTTTTTCTTCCTTTTTTTTGGTTTTGGGATTTTTTTTCCACATAAGGAAACTTTAGGTGTTAGAAATATTTTGGAGTAGCCCTAACTGAAACATTAATTACCTTGAGGAATTCATTAGATCATTTTTACAGTTATTTCTTACAGGCATTTGAGATGCTACAGGATATAATGAACTTAATAAAGCATGGTAATTTCAGAAGGTCATATTGGAAAAGTCAACTTGTTTAAAATGATTAAGCCAGCACCTCCTGGGAGGTGTCTTCCTACATCCATTATAAGTAACAGGCACAGTAACAGGGTCATTGTGGAAAAAGTAAAAGACTTCAAATCCATTTGCAGCTGCTTGGATTCAGTATTCCTGGTGCAAAGCCAGTGGAACCAGCCTCACCTTCAGCCACTTCAGTGCAGTGCCTTTGATAAGTGAGGAATAAAGCTATGCCAGGGGCACAACTGCTTTCTCTTACCAAAGACCAAAGCAACTGAGGCTTCAGAGTGGAGGAACCACTGAGGAACGGATCCAGCATTATTTAAGTCCCAGGAAGAATGGCAAAAGCAGTGCGGGAAAAAATATCCTTAAGAAAGAGACCAACATGCTTCATATCGTTGGCTAAGTGTTGGCAAGAAGTCATGCTGTCAGACCACATGGAGGACTCCCACAGACAAGATGGGACGATAGTTCGGTGTCTGCAGCCCACTCATCCTGACAGTGTGCATGCATCTGTTACACATGAAGGAATTTTTATAGCAGCAGCTGGAAGGAGGATTAAATAGATTAAATGAGATACATAGAAGGGACATCACAAGGTGTAATTTTAGCCTGGGCAGCAACATGAAAGGGGTAAGAAAGGAAAAGGGAAAATGTCACTGTTGTGGTGTACCCCAGCTGGCAGCTCCTTGCCATGCAGCTGCTTGCTCACTCCATCCAGTGAGATGGGGGGAAGAATTATAGAATCATAGAACAGTTTCTGTTGGAAGAGACCTTCAAGATCATCAAGTCTCACCTTTTCCTAGCCCTATCAACACCACTAAACTATGTCCCTCAGCACAACATCTGCGCATCTCTTAAACTCTTCCAGGGATGGTGACTCAACCCCCATCCTGGACAGGCTGCTCCAATGGCTGACAACTCTTTCAGCAAAGAAATTCTTCCTAATATCCAACCTGAACTTCCCTTGGTGTAACTTAAGGTCATTTCCCCTTGTCCTATCACTCGCCACTAGGGAGAAGAGACCAACTCCTCTCTCTCTACAACCTCCTTTCAGGAAGTTGTAGAGAGCGATAAGGTCTCCTCTCAGCCTCCTCCAGGCTAAAGTGCCCCAGATCCCTCAGCCCCTCCTCCTATGAAATGTGCTCCAAATCCTTTACCAGCTTGGTAGCCTGGCTCTGTACCCTCTCCAGCACCTCGATGTCCCTCTTGTAGTGAGGGGCCCAAAACTGGACACAGCACTCGAGGTGAGGCCTCACCAAAGCCGAGCACAGGGGCATGATCACCTCCCTGCTCATGCTGACACCACCATTGCTGATCCAGGCCAGGATCACGACCGCCTTCTTGCCCCACTGCCACCTTCTTTTCTGCAAGGGTACATTGCTGGCTCATATTCAGCTGATTGTCCACCAGCATCCCCAGGTCCCTCTCTGCCTGGCAGTTCTCCAGCCGCTCCTCCCCAAGCCTGCAGCGCTGCTGGGGGTTGTTGTGGCCCAAGTGCAGGAACTGGCATTTGGTCTTATTGAAACTCATGTGATTGGCCTTGGCCCAGCCATCCAGCCTGTCCAGATCCCTCTGTAGAACCTCCCAACTCTCGAGAAGATCTACACTCCCGCCCAGCTTGGTGTCACCTGCAAACTTACTGAGGGTGCACTTGATCTCCTCATCCAAGGTACTGATGAAAATTTTAAACAGGACGGAGCCTAGTACTGCTGAGCGTTGGGGGACAGCATTCATGACTGGCCACCAACTGGATTTCACTCCATTGACCATGAGACTTTGAACTTGGCCAAAAAAAGGCACCTGTAGAGATAAACTGAAGAACAGGCTCTGAAGGGAATGAAACAGTCACAGGAAAACAAGTGACTTTTTGGAAGATGCAGAGCTTCTCTTTATTTTCCCTTACTTCTCCGAAGCAAAGTTCACAGGATAGGTTTTTCTATTGGATTTCTCTGAAGGGGGACCTTGATATGACCTAATTGGATGAGTAGACACTCTACAACACACATGAAAATCATAGTGTAGACCATGGGTTAGACTATAACATAGCAGAGTACGTTTCCAACAGACCTCCACAGAGGAGTTGTGAATAGGGGAAGACAAAGAAACCACTGCCAAAATGTCCCTGGAAGTAAAAGTGCTTTGGAGCTTTCTGCTGCCAAGGCAGGAGGGGCAGCTGTGCGTATGTCCTCTACAAAACAGGGCTCACCAGCCTGGCTCCTCCGCTCGCTATTGCTTCTGGGGCCTCGGCAGGCAGCAGCTGGCTGGGGGCCATGCCATACTTTGGGCATGCAGCTCTGCAATCTTTTCCATTCTTTGAACAGTGCTTCAAACTGAGCCTGCATGCCTCCAACAAGTAACTCCACTGAGTCATTTAGTGTCTGCCCTTGACTTTCCTTCCCTCTGCCACCCCAAGTTGTGCTAAATCTTGTTAATTCCTTTCTTTCTTTGTTATGCTTAATTATATACTTGTCAATCTTAAAACACACAAAAGAGGGAAATTTGAAAACATTCTGGGATTTGTATTATACTGTTGAATGAACTGTTATTTTTCCTATTGCACAGGAGAGACAGCTTTAAATGAACTTTTTACAGACAAAAAAAGTGGGTGAGTCTTTAACAAGAAAGAAAGGAATTGGCAGGTGCATAATTATTTTACTGCTTCTGCTTTTGTAACTTCTCTTCTTTACTGTCAGCCTTTATCCTCTCCCCAATCTGGCTAAAAACAATAATAATAATAAAAAATTCAACTCCCTTCTTTTTATGATAACTTTACGGGAGGAACTGGGACATGACGGCTTTGCTTTACCAGCCAATGCAGCACATATGCTTGGGCTGAGAAGAGCAGAAGTGTTGCTTCAAGGTGTCCATACAGAGACCAAAAAAATGGCAGCAACATATGTGCCAAGAGATTGTTTCTTTGAATCGAGTTACCTGCTGTTGACCACACATCTCCAGACGCACACATGGGTCTCGAGGAGTCTGCCACATACTGAGTGGTAACTCGGTTACAGTGGCTTAACAAGGTTTGGTCTGTCAACAGACCTGACAAGACTGTTTGGCCTGTACAGCTCATCTGCCCTCATTCCAAGGTAAAACACATTGGCTGGGGCCATCACAAAGTGCACATAGGGCTCCTCACAACAGCTCAGCTGACAAATGGTAACGGGCATGTTTCACAGTAACTTGAGGCTTTTGCTCCAATTAGGAGGAAGGAAACTGTCAGGTATGCAACAACAAAATGCATAGATTAGTTTTTTGTTACTGCTGATGAAGAAGGAGACACCTGAAGATACTACCACAAAGAATGCAGTCTGACAGAGGAAGAGCACTGAATAGGACAGCAGGACACAAAGAAATTAAACTAAAGCCAGTTGTGCCACTAGGTCAACACTGCTGCTTGGTGTGCAAAGCTGCTCCAAGCAGTGGCATGTGGCTTCACAAAAAGAAAATACAACACGATGGAGGGGAGCCCTATGGCATCAGTGATTTGTGGAAAAACCAGGAAAATGAGCAGAAACACTATTTTTAACTTTTATGTTAGCATTTCCAATGTCTAAATCTAATCCGTTCAGAGACAAACCTCTTCTAAGAATGTGTTTTCCAAGTTCAGTCAGAAAAACATCAACGTGAATAGTTTTCATCCCTGTAGACACAAGGTTTCATCACTTGAATGCTGTTGATGTGAGGCACCTTAACATCTAATCAGATGTTCGTGTCTCCTATGCCTTAGACACCCCGGAGATACAGCACCTCATGTTGCATTAACAAAATGTGCAGGAGGGACGGTGCAAGTGAAAACCTTAACTTGTAGGATGAAGGTTACTGCCTCATGGTTTTTAGGCTAGAGGACATAGTGACACACTTTGGGCAGTTTTCCCTGCAGCCCTTTCCCCCAGACTCACCTGCATTTGTGAAGGGAACAGAACATAAACCACAAATGCTCTAATCTAGTGACATTTAGAACAATGTTGTGAGATCTCAAAGTCCACAAAAAAAAACAAACCCAAAACAGGCCTTCATTTAAGAAAACATTCCCCTCTCCTTGAATGCCCATTCTTAAGATATTAATTTGTTGCTATCAAAAAATATTGAATGTGTGTTTGTTGTGGGATAGGTAGTCTGTTTAAAACCATTCCAACTCTCAGGAACAGTGGCAAATAAAGCATAATTCTTGCGAGGGAGCTGCCATCCAGAAATCTCATGCTGAGTCTTCCCAGATTGTAAAAATAACATTTCTGAGACATGAAGGACAAAAATGATCCACAAGAAATATATATAGCCCTGCAAATGACTCAGAGAAGGCACAGCCAGGGCCCAGAAGCAGATAGCACTAGCTGTGCTTTTTATCTCGGTCATGAAAAGACAACTTTGCAGGCTTTACACCCCACTTCTCCATCTATTCTGGCCTCCCTCAAGCAGACAAGAGTTGACATATCACCCTTCCTGTCCCAAGTGCCTAACTCAAATATTGGTTCTGGAGGTTATTCCAGCCTTGAATTTGTAACAGCAACAGCATCATTATGGTTACTCACCACTTTCTCTTTATAAGTCTGTCTTCAGTCAATACTTCCCAGAACTAAGGATTCCCAGTTTACATGTGCAAGGCTCTTCCAAGTTTGAGCTGAAGCTTATCCATCAGATGTCCCCAGGCACTCCAAACCCACTACTGCTTAAGCAATACTAAAGCTCCCTTGGCTCGCTTCCCACTATTCTGTATTCCCCACACTGGCAGTTTCATTCATCTGCGCGACATCCCTTCTTGAGTAAACATTCAGGCAAATTTGGACGATGGTGCTGAGCCACTCTGCGTGTGCCTTTGCTCTGGTAAAATTATGTGCCTTGCCATCCCTCGCAGCTTACTTAAATGGCAGCTGCAATGGGACAATCAAAGAGGTTACCCAGGTTTGTCACAAGGTATTTTTGTACAACTGCAGAGAGATTCACGGGATGCCTGATCCAAACTGGGACTCTGCATGGCACTGGGTTTTACATTTATATTCAGTTTTAGCTAACACCTTTCAAGCCAGAAACCACTCTAGGGTCCTGGCTTCACTCAGTTGCCTCAATTAATGTAGATATACATATATTACATGCATATCTATACATATAGTATAGTACAGTACAGTGTGTATATACAGTATATACACATAGTATACGTATATATTATGTTCCCTTACAATTTACTGTAACAGGCAGTTGGTTCTCCTGTATCTCCAAGAGAGATCAAGCTTCCATTTTTTTTTGCGTAAAGGAAGGATGTGTCTGTGTATCTGACCACATCTCTGCTGCCCACTCCACTGGGTAATTGCCGATAGTCTCTCAGCACATAATGCTCTACTGATTAGAAAAAAACACAGCAAACACAGACTTTAGAAAAAATGGGTGAGTAGCTCACTCATCTATATGGGAAACAAAAAACTCTGCCTACAAAATCATTATGATTGTGTGGTTCCACTGCCAAAGTAAAAAATCAGATTTACAACATTTTGTATTCTCATGGTGGAAATACCAAACTGATTGAGTATGAACCTCTAAAAACAAAATCCAGCAAATCCCACCAGTATTGTTACAGGCAAATTCCAACTTCGATAAAGAAACTGCTGGCTTTCACACAACCCTATTTCATAATCTTTCTTCCTGTGGGTGAGAAACCCTGTGCTTGCACTGATGCCATACTGTAGCAAAGCTGTCAGCTGTCTCAGTGTATGCAAATACAATGATGTACTGAAGCTTATAGCACTTTTTGAAGGAGGGGGGTCTGCTCTTTAGCTGCAAATGCCCTTATCCCCTGATTTCTAGGCAGAAAGCCGTGTGATTTTGCTAGCAGCCCTATCCAGCCACTTTCAATTAGAGAATACGCAAGGCTACCAAAACCTACCTGAAACATATCTGAGGTTTCATTTCACTTTTGCAATGCAGATGGGGCTGAACTGTGGGAAACTTGTCCTGCTTATCATTTATCAGCATTTTGCCATGGAAATAAAGAGGCTTACTCTCATATTAGTTACAGAGGTAGAACTGAGGCATAAATATTTGACACGACTAGCTGAGGACCAACATAAATATGGCAAAGCTGGATATAGAATGAAGCTATTCTATGTCTCTCCTGCACATCGTATACTAAGGCATGCAGCTTAGGAATGTTACTTACTCCTTTCTCCCCAAATTTTTTCCATAGAGGAGTGTAACATAAGCGTGTGTTGATTTCATTTTACTTGTCCTCACTAATTCCAGTTGTAGTTCTGCCAAAAATGGTTTTCATAGGATCATAGAGCAATTCACGTTGGAAAAGATCCTTGGGATCATCGAGTCCAACCATTAACCCCACACTATAAGTTCACCCCTAAACCATCTCACCCAATATCCCATCTAAATGACACTTGAACACATCCA
>NW_009726968.1:0-841 GCF_000703405.1 Apaloderma vittatum | reverse complement strand
AATAAATAAAAGACCCCAACAGAGCAGTTATGCATCCTGCAGCCATGGAGGACCTCATGCAGAGGATGATGGAGATGCCCTGAAGGAAGTTGAAGCCAATGGAGAAACCAAGCTGGAATAGGCTACTGGCAGAAACTGTGGCCCGTGGAGATGAGCCCACACAGAAGAAATTTTTCTAGCAGGTTTTTCATTCCTGAAGAACTGCAGCCACCTGTGGAGAGGACACATGCTGGAGCAGTTTGTAAAGAGCTGCATCCACAGGAAAGACTCCTGTTGTAAAGTTTGTGAAGGAGCATGGGAAGAGAAAGAATCATAGAATCATAGGATCAAAGAATCATAGATTCATAGAATTATTCAGGTTGGAGAAGCCCCCTGGGATCATTGAGTCCAACCACTAACTCTCCTTCACAAAGCTCACCCCTAAATCATATCCCCCAACAACACATCTAAATGAGGAGGAAGAAGTGGCAGAGGTGAAGTCTTATGAGCTGACTGCAATCCTCATTCCGTGTCATCCTGCGTTGTTTTTCAGGTGACCTTTTTGAGACAATTCTTTCATCCCTCCCTCACCCTGATTTTGTTAGAAATTCTTTTTTTTTTTTTTATGGCAACAGGTCAGAATTCTGTGAATTAGGGTTACTTCTGGCTTAGTACCCAGCAGAGCCATAACCCATTGCTTATTATGCTGGTTCCACAGTGATACAAGCAGAACATAAGAGCTTTATTCACTCCCACCCATGCCCATCCCTGTCCTCATCCCTGTTCCCCTCCCGAGGAAAGGAAGTCCCCTCCCCGGGCTTGTTTACAGGATGCCCAAAACAGGAGCTACTCCAAAATGTCC
>NW_009726967.1:0-206 GCF_000703405.1 Apaloderma vittatum | reverse complement strand
TCACAGAGTCACAGGGTCAAAGAAACACAGAATCACAGGGTCATATAATCACAAATTCACAGTGTCACAGAATCACAGGGTCATAGAATCACAGAATCACAGAATCCCAGGGTCACAGAATCACAGAATCACAGGGTCATAGAATCCCAGGGTCAAAGAATCACAGAGTCACAGAATCACAGAAATAACAGAGCCACAGAACAAAA
>NW_009726966.1:845-4945 GCF_000703405.1 Apaloderma vittatum | reverse complement strand
GTGCCCTGGCCAGTACCTTTGGTGTCTTCGTCCTCGATGGTGGTGTTGGTGCTCTCCGACGATTCCTGAGCAAAGAACAGAAAGGAGAGATGGGGTGGTGAGAGGGGTCTTCTGCCTGCACCAGATGGAGCTCGTGTGTTCGATAGCCCCCCGAGTCCGACCCCACAGCCAACTCGACTGTGCCAACAGACAGAAACCAAGGGAAACACCAGCAGATCCAACCCGTCCTCAACCGCAGCTCTAGGGCAGCGCTGGCCGAGCCCTCCCTGACCTCCACTCCTTGTAGCCAAGGGCACAAGAGCTGGGCTGTGGAGGGTCTGGTAGGAACGGCGCCACCTTTCCTACCGATGCCTGTGGGGACAGAGACGGGGGCAGGTCCAAGGGGGGGTTGGTGGGTTCCTAGGAGCAGGGAGAGGGGCTGTGCAGGGGTGGAAGACACCATGTTGACTGTACGATAAAGAGAGAGATGTACAAATTAAACAGCGAAGGAGGAGCTGGGATGAGAAAGAGGGGACTGTGCAGGAGTGAGAGAGACCACACTGATCGCAGAGTAGGGAGAGAAATGTACAATAAAACAGAGTGCTTCCAAGACCCACATGGACCACCGAAGGCTGAGACACAGCTCTTTCAAAAAAAACGGCTGAGCACTACACAGATTTTGGGGAGAGGAGGGTACTGACCCCCCGTGTCTCTGCAGGAGCCCCATCAAGGCGACTCTGCTAGCGGAGCTAGAGCAATGGCTCTGCTAGCTCTTCCCAGCAGAGCCTTGCTTATGTATTACCCATAATACCCCGATGTAGGTTGGCAAGGTGTCCCATGACCATACAGTCCCCGCAGAGGCATGGAAGGTGTTTCTCCAAGGCTCCTTGGACCGATGCAGCCTGCAGACCTGAGTCAGGAGAACTGGGAGAAACGGCATGAGAACCCATCAGCAAGAACCAGGGCTGGCTTCCCATCAGCTGGTGGCCAGCAAGTGCCTGCACCAACCCTGTGAAAGGGGTTTGTGGGTGATACGGCTTTGAGGATGTTCCCTCCAACCCCGGTGTCCCTTCTTCCCTACCCCGAGGCAATTTCCAAAAACAGGGGAAGCTGGATCATGTGGAGAAGCCCAGCAATATCGGCATTGAGGAAGACGAAGGACACTCACCATTAACTGAACGCTGGAACTGGACTTTCTTTTCTGGAAAAACAAGGAGAAGAGATGGAACAGGAAGAGACACAGAGTGAGAAAGGCAGAGAGCGGCACATGAGAGGCAGCAGCTCCTGAGCCACCCTTCGTGGTTCTCGTGGAGGGACAATCGAGAGGCGTGGGGGGGCAACCTGGTGCTCCCGTGGGGACGTAGTTCTGGCAGTGCCACGTCGGCTCCCTCCCCACCTTCCTGCTGGCACCTGACCTGCCACAGTCTCTGGTTTTGCTCAGCCCAAGGACCTGCCTAGTCCAAAAGGGAGACCTCCAGGAGTCAATGACCGCCCTTGGGTGGCTTTGTGGCGAGGCCAGAGAACTCACAGGAATAGGAGTGGGATGCTGAAAAGCTAAGGCAGCTCCATCACCTGCACAGGGTGCCCGCCGTGAGCGCGGTACTGCCGTTTACGGACTCTAGAGCTGCCCATGCTGCTGACTAGTGTGGAGGTGCTCGGTTAGGTTTGGACCTAGACCGGTATTAAGCTGGCTGGTTTAAAGCCAGCGTGACTATTGCTGCTTGAGCTCGCAAGACAGGCACATCATGTGGGAAGCCCTCCTGAGCACAGGTCCAGTGCTTTATATCAGGACAAGTCTCCTCCAAAGAGACCACCTTATGCATACACATATTTACCTTCATCCTTGACCACTACCACTGGGCTTTAAGGCTTTGGGGGTGCCACATTTCTGCTTGTAATCCCAGACTGCCTCTGGATTCTCCTTCCTTGCTGTGCTCTGCTCCCTATCTCCATCTTTAATCTAACCAGGAGATAGAGGGACGTGTCCACTGACCTTGTGCCCTTTCTCCACCTCCAGCTCCCAGAGGCGACAGGGAGCATGAGTGCACGGGAATCAGAAGCTGCAGTGCCAAATAACAAAGTGATTTACCAGCATATTTAACAAGGCACTGGCTCTGCTTGCTTTGCAGAGGGGAAAAGCAGCACAGAGAGTGCAAATCTCTTGGAAAACTCTATGGAGCAGCCCATTGGGGTGCAAGGATGTGCTGTGGTGTAAAAACTGCTCGTATCCATTCTGCCATGCTGCTCCTTTCACATCCTAACTGGCTCCCACCAGCACTTTCCCTCTCGGCTGGCGCAGCTCTCTCCTCCCTTGCTGGGTCCTACGTGAATCCTCACCCCTCCTTCACCGAAATAACAGATGTCCTAAAGGGCAGAGTGAGCTGCGGTATTTCGGAAGGAATCTCATGGGAAACGGAGCTGCCGGAGCTGGGCTGTCTGCAGGAAAGTCTGACAGCTTCTGCTACCCAAGAACATGAGACGGGGCAGTGAAACTGCAGAAATTTCAGACGCAACAGAATGCAACACAAAGCAGTGACCGCGTCGAGTCTGGACATACAGTAACAGGATGCAACATGGGGCAGTGAGCTCATCAGTTTAGGACGGGACAGGATGTGACATGGGGCAGTGATTTCATTAGTTTACAATGTGACGAGATGTGACACTACACAGGGCAGTGAAGGTACCACAGCTGCTGGGACCAGAAGACCTCCCACAGACCGCAGAGCAGGGCTTGAAGGGGAATTTGGTCCTGTGAATGCTCTTAGTAGGGGAGGAAACTCCTCAGGAGCGTGACTGGAGCCCTCTGAGTCTGGGCTAGCACTGTTCTGGTGCTGGAGGGCTGTGTGGGCAGGCTGGAGGGCAGCATGAGCTCCATGGGGACGGTCAGTCCAGCAGGTTTCTTCAAACAGGTACCCAACTCTTCTGACAATGAACCACAGCTCGTGGCCTGACTTACAGTCCTGCTCTGAGCATGCAGGACCATTCCCTTCCCACCTCCCCAGGGTGGGTTTCCACGTTCCTGCCTTGTTTTTCCATCAAGATGGAAAGAGATGAATGCCACCCAGTGATGTCCTGGCACCTGCCAGCTGCCCATGGTGCCCATTAAAGCTTCACGTGGAGCACCCAGATGCAAGTTCCCTTCGACTGAGTAGGAGACTGAGAGGTGGGAACGGTGACACTGAAGCTGACCAACACAGGAAATCTGTTGGGAATGAGCCTTCCTCTGCTTTGTCTTCTCCTCCTCTACCTTCCTGGCCATCTAGCCAGGGTGTCTCACCTCCGCGTGTTGGAAAGGAAGTGATATAAAACCAAACTCATTTTCCAGAGCTCATATACCCTCCTGAGCTGAGTATTGGCTGGTAGATTGCTCTCGGGATGAAGCTTCACTCACCACTCACCAGCCAGGGGCTGAGGACAAAAATCAGCCTTTCTGATCCCACTCTGAAACCAGACTCTCCTTCCAGTGATGGGCCAGAAGGCTGTTTACCCAAACTAATTGTTTTGCTACAACAGCGAAATCCTCTTTCCAGGATAACATCTGCCCTCAAAGCAACTTTGAAGACCAAGAGGGAGCATCGTTAGTAAGTTGGGCTGGCAAAGAGTCTTCTACCACCACACCATTCCTGCAATGGTACAGATGGAATTCAAGGCTGTCCCCTTCTGCTGGAAAATTAGATTCAGGACTGTGCCTGATGAAACCTCTCCATCCTCCAATCTCTCCTTTTTACAGCTTAAAAATTGATTGCTCTCACCTGTGCTCCAGCAAGTCATAACCCGTGAGCTCTGCCTGTGGTGCCACTTCTCAGGTAACCCCCAGAAAGAGCTAGGACCTCAGAACAGCAGAGGACAGGCCAGCAATGGCTGGGTTGCTGTGATTCCTGTGGGACCTGTCCCTTCTGTGCCAGCACCATTGTCCAAAACTAGCAATCCTGTCCTGGAAATCACATGGTATCCACGTGACACTGTGGCCCAAAGCAATGCCCTCTCATAGCAATACTGGCCATCAGGTCCATGCTCCAAAATAACACTGCATGGTCAAAATGGTCTTTTGCAGAGCTGAGTCCAGGAGGGTCATGTCTCAGACTGTGCAGGTTTGGCCTGTCCCAAACACCAGGTCTGGA